>NC_050523.1:47709-51697 GCF_002922805.2 Oryzias melastigma
GAGCCAAGAAGGAGCCAGTCCCAGGGACAAATCCGAGTCCCCGCCCCCAAGAGCCTCCCCTGTGGGTGTACTGGTCAGGCACCAACGTTTGACCTTTGACCCAAAGGAGCAGAAGGTCTGTGTGAGGCTGTGCACGTGAAGCAGCTATGTGCACGTGACACTCACAGGTCTTCAGTGTCTAGAGACGTCAGACTGCGTATCCCTCTGCCGGTAAGGAGGAGGAACGGCGTTCTTCAGGGTGCGTGGTCTGATCCACCACAGTTTACATTAAATGTAAACTCTATTAAACCGATCAATCCTGATTGGCTGTTCCAGATGTGACCAACAGGAAGTACCATTCCCACTTCCTGCTTACGCACAGGTGATGGTTCTGATCCAGCAGGTTCTGATCCAGCAAGTTCTGATCCAGCAGGTTCTGATCCAGCAGGTTCTGGTCCAGCAGGTTCTGGTCCAGCATCGTTAAGAACTTCACACACATGAAGCAGCAACAACTTTATTTCAAAAAACGTGCACGTCAGTCACAGCAGTGCACTCTTGATGTACGACAGCAGACACAACGACTGATTGAATGAGACTCTAAGCTCCGCCCACACCACCTCCAGACGGGACGCCAGCTGCTGCAGGGCTTCCATGGCAACCGCATCCTGCGCCACCGCCCCCAGATGAAGCTGGACAACAACAAACAAGACTGGTTACACAGGAAGTGCTGTCCTTTCACAATCAGTCTGTGATTGGCTGACCTTCAGGAACAAAGCCAGGTAAGCATGAGCCAGGTCGAAGTCCCGCCCCTTGGCTAGCATGCTGTCAATCATGCAGATGAATGCCAGGAGCAGGCTGCTGGCTCCGCCCCCCTCCGATGACAGACAGGAGATTTCCACGGCGAGCGCGGCGGGCCCACAGTCCTTCAGGAGGCGCAGCGCTCCCTCGTCTGCAGGTTTAGAGCAGAGATGTGGACCCGTCAGAACCGGATCGGACCCCAGAAACCTGATTAGTTTCCCTGCAGACTCACAGGATCCGGAGAGCTGAGCCGACTCCAGAGCAGAACCGAACCGGGACCTTTGAGCCAGCAGACCCAGAGGCAGCACCTTGGACTGAGAGGAGAACGCACTCATGAGGTACAGGCGAGATGCAGGTTAGCTCCGCCCACGTCAACCCCCCCGCCCCGCCCCTTCAGCACATTGACCTTCATCAAACCCAGACGGTTCTGTCAGCAGTCAGTGGGAACAATAAAGTTTATGTCTGAAACCGCATTCGAATCTAGTTAAAAAGTGGAAAGAAAGAGGGGGCTAGAGGCCCCGCCCACAGGTGGGGCAAGACGATGTGAACAGCTCAAAGAGATGACATCAGGGGCGGAGCCTCAGCGGCGTACCTGTGCGTCGACTGCTGCAGGTACGTTGAATTGCGGCGTCAGACCAGGAAGTGTGGGCAGAAAGAAAGGGGCGGTGGGCGGAGCCGTGGGAGGAGCTGCAGGCCTGTTCCTCCTCTGCAAATAGACACACCTGGAAGGTAAGTCCGACTCGGAGGCCGACAGGTGAGAACCTGCGTGTTCTCAGACCACCTTAATGTCGTCCAGGTGCAGCAAACTTTTCCACCGCGACTCTGGCAGCAGAGACAAAGTCACAAGCTCCGCCCCCAGCTGCTCCGCTGACTGATACTCATCATCAGCTTCCTCTGATGTCACTTCCTGTTCTTCCTCCTCTGCCGTCACTCCGGGAATCGTCTCCTCTGCTGGTTGGTAGTCAGCGGGGAGGGGGCGGAGCCCCACAGGTCCACACAAACTCTTATTGGTCCTGAAGGAGGAAACGGCTGTTATTGGCTGAAGGCACTCAACGGAAGGTAGCAGAGCTGTGATTGGTTCAGACCAAAGATACACGCCCAGGTGATCCACGTGAGCCGTCGCCAGGAAGTCTCCCGTCGGTGACATGGACACGCTGACCGGCGCCACGGCGACCAGGAAGCAGTCCAGCAGGCTGCAGAGGAGACGAGAGATCAACCGGATCCAGAACCGTGCCAGACTCAGCGGATCGGCCCGGATCGGCTCGCCCCTTACCTGCCAGAGGGGAGGTCCCAGGTCCGGACGGTGCAGTCCATGGCCGCGGTCACCAGCCACCGGCCGTCAGGGCTGAACGACTGTAGGAAACACAGATGGTTCTGAGCAAAGGTTCTGCTGGTTCTGTTCTGGATCCAGAACCTGCAGACGCTACCAGGACTTCCAGGAGTCCCCGCTCCTCTGGACCAGGAGCAGACGCGTGAGGTGTTCTGGTAACCGCCACATAGAAGCAAGCTTTTATTTTGAAACTGAATCTGAAGATGGAACATTCTGGAGTTTTCAGTTTAAAATTCAGTTTGTTCTCATCAGCCGACGGCGCCGACGGGTCCAAACCCATCAGAGAAACGCTGCGTTCATGCGTGACGGAAAAACGACTTTCCGACTCGGAAAGCAACAAACGACACACAAATGCAGAACGACTTCCTGCTGCTGAACTGCTGAGACTCTGTGGAGCGCCCTCTGTGGACAGAACCAGAACTGCAGGGAGAACGGACGGAGGAATCATGGAATCCATCCGCTGAGGAGGGTCGGGTTCAAGAGTTCAACCATCCCGCCCGCAGGAGCGGATCAGCCAGCAGCTCACGAGTCATTCTGGACCACATCTGTTTGGTTTTGGTTCCGGCCCAAAACAAACCAACCCTGGATGGTGTCGGTCCAGGGGAGCAGGGATCAGGTTCAGAGCGCCCTCTGGTGGCAGCTCTGGGGGACAGCAGACCTGACACCGCTCTGTGGTTAACGAATCTTAGAACAGGAGCCAGACCTAAACCCAGACCCAGAACCGGATCCGAAGCCAGGTCCAGTCCCAGACCCAGACCTAAAACTAGACCCAGACCCACCATGTCGGTGATGTTTCCACGGTGACCGGTGAACTTCCTGACGGTGCGTCTGGTTTCCGTGTCGACGATGGCCACCGTGAAGTCGTCAAACGCTAACGCTAGCATCCCGCTAACAGAGCAGAAACAGGGTTAAGGCGGTTGACGACACCCACACAAAACTCAGATCCCCGGGCGCCGCGTGCAGACCACACCCACCTGTCCCGGTGCAGCGTCAGCCTCCCCGGAGCTGCGTTCAACTCCACAACTTCCTCCTGTTTTCTCGTCTTGAAGCGCCAGAACTTCAGCAGCGAATCCGAGGCGGCGCTGAAGGTCATGTGGTTCAGCGCGTCCACGGCCACGCCCCTCACCACCCCGCCATGAGCTGCAGCAGAGGGAGGATCAATGACCGGCCAATCCCAGCGCGGGACGCTCAGCCTCACCTTTGCCCGGCTCCCCGAAGCTGCCACGGTGCAGGCCGGACTGCAGGTTGTAGACGTCGACGCGGCCGCAGGACGAGCCAATCACAGCGAAGTTCCCGCAGGCGGTGATGTCGACAGCCTGGTCACGGGGTCAGAGCGGCGTCGGTCAGAGGGAACAGGAAGCAGAGCCAACAGGAAGAGGGAGGAGTTACCGAGGCGAAGGACTCCCTGCTGACTCCAGGAGGCTGCAGGTGGTGAGCTCCCATGGTGCACCTGTGGTAACTCCAGGTGGTGGCAGCCAGGCGGCCGCGGTGGCACGCTACGATGCCGTCCCAGTCGGACTGACGGGTGACGCCTGTCAATCAACACAGTACGGGTCAGAACCTGTGGGGGGAGGGGTAACCGGGGGGAGTGGTTGGTGTTACCTGAAGAGAAGGCTGTGATGGCGGGGAGGCGGAGCTCCTCATACGACAGCCCCTTCTTCTTCTTCTTTTCTTTCTTCTTGCAGATGGACCCTTCAAACAACAGAGCTTCAGTCCTGAGGTTCTGAGGTTCTGAGCCGGTACCTGTCCGGAAACTCACCGTGACCCAGGTTCTTATTGAAGCGCTCGTGGACGGTGGAGAAGGACTGCAGCGTCCCGTCCTGACCTGTGGGGAAGGGGGGGCAAACATGTGAGCCGAGCTTCTGGGGGGGGGGGGCACAT
>NC_050523.1:51729-58907 GCF_002922805.2 Oryzias melastigma
ACACGCCCTCCCATGGACTGTGTTCTTAGCGTGTTCTTAGCATGTTCTGTAGGCGAGTTCCATGAATGTGGAGAGAATTTAAGAAGCTGAGAAGTGTTCTGCATTCTGGTCCAGATCTGAAGCTTTGATCCTCTGAGGCCCCGCCTACTCTGCTCAGACGCAGTGTTGTGGTCAGAGCAAACACTGGATTGTCTGGAGCCCAGCCAATCAGAGACCTGGCACCGTTCCCCATTTCTGATTGGTTCAGACTGGAACCCTGCAGTCATACCTGCACTCAAGATGTTCTTGCCGTCGTTGCCATGGTGACGGATGACAATGGGTGGGGCACTGTGACCCTGTCGACAGCGCAGCAGTCTGGCTCCGCCCCCTTCTTGATCAAAAATCCACACCTGAGAAAAAGACGGAGTGAGGACCGGTTTTCTGGTCAGTGATTGGTCTGCGGCCGCCTCACCTTGATGGCGTTGTCCGCCCCGTTGGTAACCAGCAGCGGCTCGCCGTGCAGGAACGTCGCCCCGGCCACAGCTGTTCTGTGGGCGTGTCTCTGCTGGGCGGCCAGCTGACGACGCTCCAAGTCCCAGAATGCAATGTGGCCTTGGGGACTGGCAGATGCCACGATGGGGGGGCCGTCTGTCAGCACAGGGGAGAAAAACATGAGGGACCATACCTGCAGTGAAGAGAGGGGGGGCGTGGCCACGCAGGTGAGAGGGTGTGGGGTCAAGCAGGCGATAGGGGGCGGGGCCAAGTGAGTGAGAGGAGGCGGGGCCAAGCAAGTGAGAGGGGGCGGGGCCACACAGGTGAGAGGGGGCGTGGCTAAGCAGGTGAGAGGGGGCTGGGCCAAGCATGCGAGAGGGGGCGGGGCCAACCAGGTGAGAGTAAGAATACCTGTCCTGAAGGACAGCGAGCAGACCGGCCCCCAGTCCTGCGTGAAGCTCATCAGCGTCTCATCCAGACGAATGTTGTGGATGATGATGCGGCCCGTCGCCGTGCCAACGCCAACCACGTCCACTGCAGGACTCTGAGGATGGAAGTCCAGTCGGTCGTTATCAGCGTGAGCCGACGCTGTTCTTATGAACCTTTCCGGATCCAAAGATCATCTGATCGATGGTGATCAATGATGGGTAATCTGAGGATCAGCTGATCAGTGATCAATCATCAGCTGATCGGTGTCTGACCTGCTGCAGCGCGGTGACTCCTGCTGACCAGCCGGGAAAGGTGTAGAGCAGCTTACTGCAGAGCAGAAACGCCGTTAGAGTACCTGCTACAGCGACACAGGAGGCGGGTCTCCCACACCTCACCTGCTCTTGATGTTCCACAGCTGCAAAGCACCCTGGGAGCTGCCCAGCAGCACCTTGTTCAGGTAGGTGCTGGGGTGCATGATGGCCGACACGGCGAAGCTGAGCGGATCAAACTTCAGCTGCAGGTAAATGTCTGCGTGGAGAAGAGCATGATGGGTAACAGCAGAGCAGTCAGCACCCCAACGACCCCGCCTCACACACTCACCGCCCCCCTGCACGTCCCACACTATGACATCCCCGCCGCAGTCTGAGGAGATCAGCTGATCGCCCAGAGGAAGAAGCAGCTGCACTTCCTGTTTGTGGCCATGGTAACGCATGACCACCTGCAGAGAGAAACTTTATTTAAAACCGCAGACAGACGCCCCTCCCCCCATCAGAACCCTGAACAGAACCTCTTTGTTCCTGGCGAAGGCGCAGATCTGCCGACCCGTCGCCGCGAACACCAGCATCCGGTCTGCGGCCAAACAGGTGATGTCATCGGGAAGGCTGTTGCCTAGCAACACAGAAGGATCACACCTGTAACAGCTCACCTGAATCTATACTCCACCCTTTCTATCATTGAGCATTTTCTTTTACCTTTGGAACAAATCATAGAGTTAATTAAAATTAAATGGTATAATAAATTCAGAACATATTACATGTTTTAGCTTTAATAATAATAATGTGATCCATTTATGATCATTTCAAACCAGGTTTTATTTACACACATGAAAGAATTAGAAAAACTTCTTTGTTTTTGGTTGAATGACTGAACAACATCAATGTTATCACATCCAAACGTTCAGATCAACTTTGTTCCAACTACCTCACGACTCAATGACTTTCTTCTTTAATTCTTCTAATTATTGCTTTTTTCAACTTATATATATTTTACTAATATTTCCACGGCTGTGGAATATTATCATTATTATTATTATTATTATCATTATTATTATCATTATTATTATTATTATTATTCTCATTATTATTATTATTGTCATTGTAATTATTATTATTATTATTATTATTGTTGTCATTATTATTATTATTATTATCATAATTATTATTATTATTATTGTCATAATTATTATTATTGTCAAAATTATTATTATTATTATTATTATTCTCATTATTATTATTATTGTCATTGTAATTATTATTATTATTATTATTATCATAATTATTATTATTATTGTTATTATTATTATTATTGTCATTATTATTATTGTTATTATTATTATTGTCATTTATTATTATTATTGTCATTTATTATTATTATTATTATTATTATTGTCATTATTATTATTATTGTCATTATTATTATTGTCATTATTATTATTGTCATTATTATTATTGTCATTTATTATTATTATTATTATTATTGTCATTACTTCGTTTTGGATACATTTGTCTAAATGTTCCGTAAATCTGTTTGTATTCAATAAGGTTTAAAAGACACAAAATGTTAATGAGACTCAGGGCGGGTCCCAAGACCCTCTGCCAGAACCGGATCCTGAAGAACTGGTCCTGAAGAACCGGTTCTGAAGAACTGGTGCATTGGGTCAGTTCTCCTCCTGAATAATCTCATCTCGTTTAGGAGAAGCGTTTCATGAAAACAACTTTCATGTTTTTATCTTATTTAATCAGATCTGGACGTCTGAGGTTCTGTTCGGTATCCCTGTGTTCCTGTGGTTCTGTTCGGTGTCCGTGTGTTTCTGAGGTTCTGTTCGGTATCCGTGTGTTCCTGTGGTTCTGTTCAGTGTCCCTGTGTTCCTGCGGTTCTGTTCGGTATCCCTGTGTTCCTGCGGTTCTGTTCGGTATCCCTGTGTTCCTGCGGCGGTTCTCCTCCTCCGCCGTTTGCTGCTGTAAACTAACGGGTTCTGGTGGTGTGGTTCGGTCCAGATACTTACTCACTGCTACGATGCCGAGTCGGTTCACCTGCAGACACAGAACAGCGGGTCAATCACAGCCGGGTCACATGACTGACCGTATGACCCTTCAGTCACTCCGTTTGTTTCTGTTTATTCGTCTGCTGGTCTGGATGTGTGTGTGTGTGGGGGGGGTGCGTGTACCTCAACCCTTAAAGGCTGTAAACAGAGATCTCTCATCTCCTTGGTGTTTTAGTCGTTTCATCTTTATGACATCAGTAATTAAAGAATTATTTCGGAATGAATTAAATCTGGTTTATTGGACATAAAGTATTTTTGAAAACGTCATGACGTCATGAAAGTCTGTTTCTGAATGTCAGAATGATCACAGTTCTGACTGGTGATGACGTCACATCATTGGATGATTTTATGGAACTACTTCAAACCAAGGATCATCACGTACACACGCATCAATGATCTCTGCGGATTCTGGATTGTGTTCGTTGTTCTTCCGCGTGATCGTCACGTTAGAAATAAACTCAAAGAAACACAAACAAAGCAGCGTGCGCTCGTGCACGTGCGGCTCTCACGTTGAAGGTGTGGAAGCGCTGTCCCGACGCCGTCACCAGGTAGAACTCCCGGTGCTTCGCGTGGTACCGGAGCGCGTGCGCCACGTGGTTGGAGTAGAGACCCAAGACCCGGAAACCGGAGAACAAGGAGCTGCCGCCGGCCGGCATCTTCCCGCCAGCGGACACACCGGCACGATGAAGCGGAGCCTGGAAACAAACACGCGCGGCGGCGGACCGGAAATGAGTCCGACCCGGAAACGGTCCCGGCAGTGCGAAGGTTCCGCCTGATTCTACGTTCCGAGCTGATCCGTGTCTGTTCTTTAGTTTACTGGAAAATATCAGATAACTTTATCAAATACAATGAAAAATCAGAAGAAAACAAAGAGGAAATAAAAACCTAAAAACTGGATTTACAGGCGATCAGTTTCAACCTTTTTGTTTTTAAAGTTACATTTAAATGTTTAAAAGTTTCATTTTCAGTCAGAGAAATTCAGGATTTACACTTTTTTGAATTAAAACATTAAAACATAATTAGAAAAGAGAGAGCATCACGATCTTTCAGATTAAAACTACGAAAACCAAAATAACATTTTTATAATAAACAGAGAGGAAATAAATATGTGGAAGTTTCTCTAGACTTAAACTAACACAACAAGAACAAACTCAGCAGCTTTCATGAATAATGTTTTACTGGATAAAATCAGTCCGTCAGTTTGAATCAATTTTCTTTGACTTTGTTTCTTAACATTAATTTTTGCCTCAAATCCAAAGGAGTTTTATGCAAACATGCTGTGTTTGTCTGTAGATTCACGTCTGCGGTTGGATCATCACAATGTTTGTGCTGAAGAGCGGACGGTTCCATTCAATGATAGAAACACAATTATACCAACAAAAAGGATCTGACCGAACAGAAACCAGATCAACGCTTGAACAGAAACCAGATCAACTCTGGAACAGAAACCAGATCAAACCAGATCAAAGCTGGAACAGAAACCAGATCAGCTCTGGAACAGAAATCAGATCAATGCTGGAACAGAAACCAGGTCAAACCAGATCAAAGCTGGAACAGAAACCAGATCAGCTCTGGAACAGAAATCAGATCAGTTTAGTTAATCCTCAACAGAAGTTTAGTTAATCCTCAACAGTTTAGTTAATCCTCAACAAGTTTAGCTAATCCTCAACAAAAGTTTAGTTAATCCTTAACAGAAGTTTAGTTAATCCTCAACAGAAGTTCAGTTAATCCTTAACAGAAATTCAGTTAATCCTCAACAGAAGTTTGGTTAATCCTCAACAGTTTAGTTAATCCTCAACAAAAGTTTAGTTAATCCTTAACAGAAGTTTAGTTAATCCTCAACAGAAGTTTAGTTAATCTTCAACAAGTTTAGTTAATCCTCAACAAAAGTTTAATTAATCCTCAACGGGGAAGTTTAGTTAATCCTCACCAGAAGTTCAGTTAATCCTTAAAAGAAGTTTAGTTAATCCTTAACAGAAGTTTAGTTAATCCTCAGCAGAAGTTTAGTTAATCCTCAACAGAAGTTTAGTTAATCCTCATCAGTTTAGTTAATCCTCAACAAAAGTTTAGTTAATCCTTAACAGAAGTTTAGTTAATCCTCAACAGAAGTTTAGTTAATCTTCAACAAGTTTAGTTAATCCTCAACAAAAGTTTAATTAATCCTCAACGGGGAAGTTTAGTTAATCCTCAGCAGAAGTTTAGTTAATCCTCAACAGAAGTTTAGTTAATCCTCACCAGAAGTTCAGTTAATCCTTAACAGAAGTTTAGTTAATCCTTAACAGAAGTTTAGTTAATCCTCAGCAGAAGTTTAGTTAATCCTCAACAGAAGTTTAGTTAATCCTCAACAGCGCCCTCTACCTCAACATTTCTGTCCTGAAACCTGATCAAAACACAAGTACAGGAGAAATTAATAAAACTTTATTAACAATGACGATCTGACAGCATTTAAACACATATGGAGTTTGACAGAGGTGATCACATGACACGATGACATCATAAGTGGCACCAACATGAATGTTACCTCCAGGTAAACTCACCTGTTTCATCATTTAATTGAACATTTAAAGAATTTCCTGAATATTAACAAATAACTTAGTCTAATATTCTTCCTTTTGTCACGCCAGCCCACTGAGAGACCCGGTGCATGCTGGGACAGTCACATGGTCACTGGGCGGCGGGAGTGGATCTGAATGGGTGGCTGTCCTGTCCGGTTCTAGCTGGTTCTGGCGTCCAGCAGCATCACTCTGAGGAGCATCCTGGCCGCGGCGAGCAGGGCGCCGTGTAATGTGTACTGCGCCACGAGCGCGCCAAAGCCGCGGTAGTAGCCGGCCCCGCCCTCTCTGCGGCGGATAGCATGCATGCAGTCAGACAGACCGTCGTACTGAGTGTTGACGGGCAGCACCAGCGGCGAGGCGCCGGTTCCCGTGGCGACCACCCCGTCGGTGGCGTCGATGATGGTGCGCGTCCCCTGAAGGCTGAGGCGGTGCAGCGCCGTCTCCAGAGGAAACAACGCCACGTCCGCCATCAGAGACCCCGCCCACGCCGCCACCAGCTCAGGGAAGTAGGTGTCCAGAGGGTTGGAGGGCTCCGGCCGCGGCTTCCTGCCCCGCTGGTACAACCACAGCGCCACCTGCTGCACGGCGGAGGACATGGCGTAGCGCAGGATGGCGTGCAAGGCGGCAGGAAGCAGTAGGGAGCTGAGAGGAAGCAGCCGGCGGCTGTGGGGGGCGCCCACGTGCAGCAACCGGGCCAGCCCCTCCCGGACGCAGTCCAGCAGGCCGGAGGACGCCTCGTCCCGCACGATCTCACTCTGCAACACAGGAGAAGTTGACTCAGGTCACATGACCTCAGCATCAGCGAGGTCATGTGACCGGCAGCGGCTCACCTGGACCGTCTCGACGAGGCTGGCGCAGTAGAACGGCAGCGCCACCACCGCCGTCAGACTGGGAAGAGACGCATAGACTTTCAGTGGAGGAGAGAAACCAGGAAGTGAACGGGCAGTGACCCTTCTGTAGTCCATCCGCCCTCTCTGTAGTTCAGATACAGAGAGGGCGGAGACAACAGACCCCTCTGAGGCCACGCCCTTCAGCAAAGATGAGCACTAACCCTTTGAGCAGCAAATGTCCAGCCAGCTCCTTCCAGCTCCACCTGTGAGGAAGCTCCCTGCACGCGCACGTGCACACACATGCACAGGTTAGTGTCTGCCAACATCCCTAACATTGATGATGCTGCAGGGGCATGGTTACCGCGGTAATGGCGTGAACTCGCTTAGGATGCCTTCAGCTCCCAGCGTGACTCCATGGACGATGAAGGTGCTGCCCATCCCCTTCCACAGGGCCTTCACGCCCTGACGAGCACAGCGGGACAAGTCACATGACCACACGCGACCTCAGAGTCACATGATCACAGAGTCACGTGACCACAGAGTCACATGTTCACGCATAGATATCATATA
>NC_050523.1:59976-62627 GCF_002922805.2 Oryzias melastigma
CAATAGGAAGTAGCGGTCGATGCGGCATCTACTCTCTATTATATCTATGTGTTCACGGAGTCACGTGACCACGAAGTCACATGATCACAGAGTCACATGATCACAGAGTCACGTGATCACAGAGTCACGTGATCACAGAGTCACATGATCACAGAGTCACATGATCACAGAGTCACGTGATCACAGAGTCACGTGACTCTGTGATCACGTGACTCTGTGATCACGTGATCACAGAGTCACGTGATCACAGAGTCATGCTCTACCTCTCCTACTTTACCTGCGCCTTGCTGATGGAGTACATGACGGTCACGGCGCTGAATGGGGTCAGGTGATAGCAGTGGGCGTGGTAGTTCACCTGAAAGAGCCAATCAAAGAGCAGGAAGCTGTCAGCTGCTTGCTCTCAGGCTGGGGAAGGAAACTCCAAATTCCCGTCTGACAGTGAATGCAGCGTCTGAGGAGACGGTACGGACTGACCAATCAGATCAGAGCCGACTGATGGACGAACCTGACACTGGCGCCGGAAGACGATGCAGGGGTGAGAGAGGACGTTCTCTGTGAAGAGACTAAACACAGACACCGTCATGATTGGGTCCTTCAGTCGGGTTTCTGCTTCATCCTCTCAAGTTTTGATCTTCCTACCTCACAAGGCCAATCCCAAATCCAGCGAAGCGATTAACTTGATCTGCAGACAGACAGACAGTTACCTCACAGACGCCCCCATGTGGTGGATGGTGCCACCCTCACAAAAATCTGATTTGATACCAACATGAACGCACTCGTAACGCAGAGGACCGTGTTTTATTTTAGATCGATTCTTTGAAAAGATCATTCAAATAAATGTTCAATATTTGAATCAGGCGAACTCAGGGCCCTCATGTCCTTAGAGACGCATCAGGCGGGAGGAGAAGACGTTGTCATGGAAACGGACTCAGTCATGGGAGGATCAACCGGTCTCCAGACAGGAAGTCAGCTCAGTCAGATGATGCTACCACATCTAAGCTAACGGTAACGTCACCAGCTAGCTAGCCAGGTTTTTGCCTTTACACAGCCTAACGTTACATAACTCGTCAACGTTCGCTAAAAGGAATGGAAGGTAAAATACGCCTCGTTTTGATTGGATAATGAACCAAACTGAAGTCTCACACGTTGATATATAATAGCGTTTTGATTCTGTGGCCAAAAAGAAAAAGCTCAGCAACGACGTCTGCTCTTCGTTCAGGAAGAGGTTTCTCCAGAACGCCACAGAGAACGCTCGGTGGCCGGAGAGAATCGCCGCCGCCGAACGTAACGTCAACGACGGTTCCCTGACAACAGACTGATGTTGAGCTTTGGAGTGACGTACATCTACCTGTTCTGGATATGTTTGACTCTCAATGATGGAAATGAAGATTTCTAACATTTTCACTCAGTGGTTGGATGATCACATCCCTGAAAACACCTTCAGAAAACAGGAACACAAAAGGTTTGAATGACAGCGACAGGTAACCACCCTCACCTGTGACGTGTTTACCTGTGATCAGTGAGTGCACTAAAGTTCAGAGTTTCTGGACTCTAACAGAACCTTCATCCAGTTCTGCACTGACATTTTGGATCTGAGTCATGAGGAAAGCTATAGAGCTGTCAGAAGATCTATGGGGAAAGGTAACTGAACAAAAGAGGAAAGAAGATATCCGAGGAAGTGAGAATGTTCAAAGTTTGATCAAGAAATGAAAAGTGATTTCTGTTGAAATCCTTCAGAGGAAAACCACAGATACCTCCAGCTGTGATCCAGGACTCTGGAACTGTGGATGTTTCTGGAATAAGGCGACACCTGGAGAAGAACGGACGCACGGCCGAGCCGGCAGAAGAAAGAAAGTCTTTTTTTTTTTACACAAACGCCTCAAAATATCTGCTGACAAAACGCCAAACAGCTCAGAGACACGCCTCCAAACGTCTGGACCAAAGTCCCTTCAGTGATGACCTCAAGCATCAAGTCTACATTTGGAGAGGGGTCAACTAGACCTCTGATGACTGGAACACGGAGGCAGTCGCTGATGGTTTGGGATGTGTGAGCTGCAGACTCAGGAAACGATGAAGGCAGGATGTTCTCGGAGATCCTGGAGGAAAACTCTGCAGGTCAGAGCCGCTTCATGGACACATTTCAACATGACAACGGTCCAGAACACGAGTCCAGCTGTCACTGCTTCCACCAGAACAAGGAGAAGGTTCTGGATCGTCTCAGTCTCCGGACCTCAGTGTTATTGATCTGCTCTGGAGATCTCAGACGGGCAGTTCCAGCCCAAGAATGTAAAGATCTGGAGGTTTTCTGTCAGAAGAAGAAGATCAACCATGACGACCAGAGAGAATCCAGGATGATAGGAGGAGGAGGTCCCAGATAGGAGGAGATCTCAGACAGGAGGAGGTGATCCAAGACGGAAGGAGATCTCAGACAGGAGGAGGTGATCCAAGACGGGAGGAGATCTCAGACAGGAGGAGGTCCCAGACAGGAGGAGATCTCAGACAGGAGGAGGTGATCCAAGACGAAAGGAGATCTCAGACAGGAGGAGGTCCCAGACAGGAGGAGATCCCAGACGGGAGGAGGAGATCCCAGACGGGAGGAGATCCCAGACGGGAGGAGATCCCAGACGGGAGGAGATCCCAGACGGGAGGAG
>NC_050523.1:62661-84229 GCF_002922805.2 Oryzias melastigma
GGCCAAGAGTGGGAGCATGGGCGATCCACCGGGCATCTGAAATCTCTCCCGCTCCCCAGAGGAGAGTGGGACCTCCTCCCCAGAGGGGAGGAGGTCCCAGACGGGAGGAGGTCCCAGACGGGTTGGAGGTCCCAGACGGGAGGAGGTCCCAGACGGGAGGAGATCCCAGACGGGAGGAGGAGATCCCAGACGGGGGGAGATCCCAGACAGGAGGAGGTCCCAGACAGGAGGAGATCCCAGACGGGAGGAGATCCCAGACAGGAGGAGATCCCAGACAGGAGGAGATCTCAGACAGGAGGAGATCTCAGACAGGAGGAGGTGATCCAAGACGGGAGGAGATCTCAGACAGGAAGATGTCCCAGACGGGAGGAGGTCCCAGACGGGAGGAGGTCCCAGACGGGAGGAGGTCCCAGACGGGAGGAGGTCCCAGGCGGGAGGAGGTCCCAGACGGGAGGAGGTACCAGGAAATAAAGTTCCTGTTATTAGCGTTTAACAAGAGTAAACTGTTGTTTACCAATAAACAGTTTCATCCGACCACTAGGTTAAGTTTTTGTGTTTTCATTCATATTCTGAGAAATACATCCCAGAATGCATCACTTCATCCAGAGTTGTAAACTAATGAGCTCAGCGTTCCTCCAGCTACAGCTACAGCAAGGATAGACTAGTGAGGAAATTAAAATTCATGACTGCGTCACGGCGAGTGTAACGAGATGAGATCTTAATTACACAAAATATTGTCTGTCTCTAAGTTTATTTCTCCCCCTGAATTCTGCGGTGGGTAACCCCTCCTTAGTTTGTTCTTCTTCTGTGGTTTCTTCTTTATATGTTGGGCGCTTGCATTCCCCCTCCCTGTTTTCCTGTTGGGTGGGAGAGGTGGGTGTCCTGTAACGTTTACAATATGAATCCTCATTTCATCTTAGTTATGCCCATAATCCTGTTATTACATGAATTCTGTTACTGACAAAATCAAAAACTTGAAAGACTTTTACTGTGATGTAAGAATGAGATGATCTCCCTCTACCTGTCAGTCTCATCTAGGAGCTAAAACGGGCAGCTGACATTTCTGAGTCTTTCCTTCTGGAAAATGGTCAGATCCACAATAAATGGAGGTGATCTCCGAGGGTGCTGCTGTGGCTCCACGTCTTTCATTCCCATAAACACATCGCAGAATCGATCCGGTTACACGAGCACACCTGTGGGTCCACACAGGTGAGCCAGCACACCTGTGTGGACCCACAGGTGAGGACCGACTTTTCCTGATAGCAGGAGTTCAAGAATGTAAATAACAGTAATCTTAGAGATTGGATCAAACCGCTGGAGTCATAATCTGCACTGAGGCTCCGCCCACATGTCCAGGGGTGCTGAAAACGACCCTCCCAGTGGGGGTCCAGCGGATCACCTGTGATCCAGGACCTATACGGATTAGTCTCCTCGGTTCGGCACTCAGAACCCATCAGAACCTCTCAGTCCAGAACCGGACGTCGCTCACAGATGACCTCTGCCCCCCTGACAGCCCCTCCCCTCGCAGGTGAGCTCGTGTCCTACCTGAGGGCGGGAGTCCGGGCTGCGGCCCCCCCCAGTCGGTCCGGGGTTCGGGCTGCGGCCCGTCCAGCAGCGGCGTCCGCTCTCCGGGGTGCAGGTTGCGGCTTCCCGGGATGTCGGGCGGCGTGGTGACCCACTGGTGCTGCTGCGGGTCGGCGCTCGCGCCCCGCAGCGGGAACCCGGACCCGTACAGCGGCTCCTCGCGGCCCCGGTAACCGAGCCCGTCGAAGCTGTCCGGCCGCCTGGAGGCCATCGCGCGGGAAACGGAGACGTCCGAGTCCGGTTCGGAGACTTCAGAGGTTCGACTCAGAACATCCACCTGCAACCGGAAACGGCGCTTAACGGTCCCGTCGTTCGGGCGCGTGACCTCGGTGCTGCCGCCTGCAGGTCGGAGGACGAACGATGACGTCACAGCCGCAGAAACCTGAACAGAAAGAGGTTCGGTTCTGTCCCACTTGGAATTAATTCCTTCTGCTCGCCGTCATTACATTCCTGGATATTGTAACTTTCTTGTAAACATTTGACATTAGTTATTGTTTTACTTTTTATGGAGTGCATATCGTTGTGATTTGTAATTTTGTATAATGTTCAATAAAGTTTTTTGGAGAAAAAACAAACAGAAAAAGGTTCGTATCTTCTCCATAAGGGCTTAGTTTAAAATGGGAAAACAAAGAAGACGAATGCTTTAGAATAAATGATTATTCTGTCAACATTTCAGATTCACAGATGCAGGAACAGGGATCAAAATCCAGTTTTATTCATTTTTATAACGTTGTTGTCGTGAGTGACTCTTTACACAAAAAGGTTTTATTAGAAACTGTCTTCAGACACAATCTAAGGACAGAACATCTCTGGAGTTCCAGTGTTCATTGTTCTGTAAACTGTACAATTTCTTTCAGTAATTAAAACATAATAAAGTGTTGTTCAGGTTTACAGCTGTTTAGAACATTATATACTGCTACGTTTCATTCATTAAAGCACATTTTATCCAGAATCTGTCTTAATCTTCAGAAATCCAAAACTCTTCAGACTCTGGAATTGTCAGAACTCTGAATATTTTGGAGTTTGTTGGGCCTCTCGATCTATCATCTATTGTTATTATATCTTTAGTATTTTATTTGTGTTCTTCTTGAAAAGGTGTGATTGTGTTGTCGTCTATATTGACTGGTTTCCTTTATTTAATCAGGATCAGGATCTCTTTTAGGTCAAGAGGTCAGCAGCACACGACATCAGAGTGGGATGAGCAGAGCGTCTGAAGGAGGAAAATACAAATATATACAATAATGAATCAACATCTAAGAAATGTACCAATGTCGATATATTCTCCTAAATAACTTTTGCTGCAGCTTCTATAAAAATCTTAACGACACAAAGTCTGATGTGAAAGTGTCATTAACTCTCACAGACTCGCTGATGGCCACACAAAATACACATTAAACAACTATACTCTAACTTACATATGTATCACATTTCAACATCTGTATGTCAAGAATGTATTTTTTAATTTTAATTTTTAATTATTTTTCCAGTTCAATAAATGATGTTTTCCGAATGGAGGTCTTCCTCTGAGCTTCAGCCCGACAGACGGTATCGACCATTGGACAGCTGTTTGTTTACGATTATTAAATGATTTTAAATCCATTTCCAATTTTAAATGAAATGTGATCATTTTCTAATTGTAATTGATTTGGGGTTTTTGGCCAGGACTCCCTTCTACAAGAGTCTGAGTCTCAGTGGGGCTTCCTGGTGAAATAAAGGTTGATAAATAAAACAAATCATGGTTTTGGTCTGGAAGAAAGGAAAGTTCCAGACTCAGTTATAGACCAAACAGAGTCTGGATTCATGGAAGACGCGTTTCCAAGAATGTCAGACTCGATCGTCAGGATGATTCTGACTGAATCTGAGATTCTGTTACACTGAACATCATTTTGTTTTTCTTTTGTTTAAACTAAATAGCCAGATCCCTGTAAGATCCAGATCCAAAGGAAGTGATCCGTAGAGATCAGCTCTCCAGATCTGTCATCTCTCTCCCAGAGTAAACTGGTTACAAAGAGATTTAATGCTTAGAGGCGGGGCTTAAGGTGGGTCTGGTCTAACACCTGCAGCTCTCTTTAGACGGTAAACCGAGTCGAGACGTTGACGGGATTCTCTGATTCATTCAGGAGAAGTGTCGGGATTATGGAAAGGGAGGATTGAAGGTCTCGGATTTGCTTGACTGGTAATCCTGAGGATCTGCTGCTGTCATGATCCACTTCAAACCCCATCCTGAAGCTCTGGAGAGCCTTCTTTTCCTTCATTTCCAGGAGGTGTGTCAGCAGACCGCTGTGTTCCAGGAAGTTTTGTCGCTTAAACTCAGCGTTCCGACTGGATCTGATTTGACTCCTTTTTCTCTGAAAACGGTTCTCTCTTCAGCTGTTGAAGGTTTGGCGTTTGACCTTTACTAACCAAATTCTATAAAGTCATTTTATTTAAAGATTTCTTAAGAACCCAAACAGTCTTTGGAACATTTACCAAACCATCTCTCTGGTGGAAAGGGGCGGGGCCAAATCTCTTCCTGAAATGCTCGTTTCCTGTTTGGAAACTTCCTGCAGAATGACTCCTGTGCTGCTGGACTCAAACTCGACTTCCCTCCTGACTTAATGATTCTATGAGACAGCTCTACAACGCCAGAGTCCAGGACAGAACTCTAATGCCGGCGTGGTGCAGCGGTAGGGCGGTCGACTCCTGCGCGGAAGATTACAGGTTCGATTCCTGCCTTGCCTGCCCAAAGTGACCTTGGGCAGGACCCTGAATTGCCTCTGGTGGGAGGTGCCAGTGTTTGGCAGCGGAGTCACCACCAGCATGTGACTGTGGAGCGCTTTGGGCCGTCGAAGGAGGGTGGAGAGCACTAAACGAGTAAACGCCACTGATCATCTCTATTTAGGAAGCCAATAAACGTCTCTGTGATCAAAGGAGTCTTAAGTTCCTTTGATCTTTTAATCCCTAAACATGGAAAACCACAACCATCAGCAGCACATTTCTATTCTAAGTCGACGTCTGAAAGTGTTCAGTCACATGATCGCTGATCAAACACCTGTCAATCTGTTCTTGTTTGACCGGCGGGACAATAAAGGTTTCTGAAAAACCTCGTGACCGTTGATGGGTCAGTTTGAGTGACAGAATGTGTATCCGTGTTCACTGTTGAACTCTTAGCAATATTATGGGCGCTGGGTGACAGATACATTCACGTATAATCATACGACTCATCTGACCTTGACGGCCATTCGACACTGGAGACACGCCCTGATTCGATTGACTCTATTTTGCAGAGTCTTTACAAGATAGAGAGTTTGGGATGTACGGTTCTGTTTGTCTGGGTTCTGGCCCATGTTGGGCTTGAAGGTAATGAGATCGATGCTCTGGTGAAGGAGTCCCTTTCTAAAGATAATACTGACATCAAAGTATCTTTGAGAAAACATGAATGCGTTAGTATTTGCAATAAACATCTAGGAAAAACGTGAGCAGAGGGGACGACTCTAGACTCCTGTCAGAATTAAATCAGCCGAGCGGCTCCATACTCCCACCGTAAAGGTCAGCAGAGTAAGACTGGGACACTGTGGTCCGGCTGATGACTTAAATACATTAATAAACATGAAGGTTTGTGAGTGTGGAGAACGAGTATCCATTCATCAAGTCATTTTAATTGTAGCAGATATTGGGTGGAAAGGAGATGTTTCTATGAAAGACTCAGTGATTTAAACATTTCTGTTTTACCTCTATGCGTGACTGATGAGTTGATTAGAGAAATACTCCGTCAAATGGTTTATATTTTCAGATTTAGTTAATTTACTGAAAGCCTGGGGGGTGGGGGGGGGGGGCATTACACACATCAGTGTACAGCCTTAGAAGAAGGAGAAGAAGTAGAAAACCTCGTGACCGAGTCACGTGACGGCCCGCATCGTGACGCCGTGTCAGCTGACTGCAGAGGAACCGTGTACCGTCTGTCGACCTTCGCGGCTCCGTGATTCTCCGTGATTCTCCGTGATTCTCCGTGATTCTCCGGTTGTGTCCGCGGTGTCCCCCCCGCCATGGCGAGCCAGTCTCAGGGCATCCAGCAGCTGCTGCAGGCCGAGAAGAGAGCGGCCGAGAAGGTGGCGGAGGCCCGGAAACGTGAGTACGACGAGGCCCGGACCGGAACCGGGACCGGCCCGGATCCACGCTCTGATCCCTGAATCCCCTACAGACCGGACCGGGCCGCGACCCGGATTCGAACCTCATTCAGACACACGAGCAACGTCTTACCTTTCGAAGATGACGTCATCCGTCTGACGAAGTACAACCGAATAAATACGAACCGTACCGAACGGAACCGCGGAGTTCTGATAAGGAATTTACTGACAGACGCAATGCATTGTGGTCTGTATTAGTCAATCCAGTCCTCACGAACGGAAACTGGCTGTTCGCAGAGGCTTCTGGGAAATTAGTAGTGAGGGACTTCAGACACAACCTGGGGGGCAGGTAACCTGGCTCGGTGTGGGGGGTCCAGCTGCAGTGGTGGACGGCCCGGCCCAGCCCGGCCCGGCCCAGGAAGCAGCTGTCAGACACTAGGGAACCTGGAGGTCAAAGACCGGACCTCTCCTCCAGGTCTTCTCATTAGAAACCATCCTTACATGTATGTGGGCGGGGCATCCAGACACCGTTAACCAATCAAGAAGCCTCAGGTAGAAGTCCAGGAGCAACAGAAAGTGGGTCATGTGACCCAGACAAACGTCCTGGCCGTTCGTGACCTCGCCGCCGCCATCACGTTGGTCACTCGGTGTCAAAGGTCGGATTTTGCTCTGAAAAGCGGCGCCCGGTCGACGGTCTGTAAGCTAACATCCCTCCAGACTTTCTGCTTTAGAACTCGGGGTTCCTGTGAGTTCTGAGTGAACTTTCCTCACGTGTCTGTCCATCATTTACTAGTTTAAGTGGAGCGGCGTCGACCTCAGGTGGAGGTGATGATGTCACTGCTGTCTGCAGGTAAGAACCGGCGTCTGAAGCAGGCCAAGGAGGAGGCTCAGGCGGAGATCGAGCAGTACCGCCTCCAGAGGGAGAAGGAGTTCAAGACCAAGGAGGCCGCCGTGAGTGACTGCCCCGCTGAAGCTCCGCCTCCTCTCAACTCCCCGCTGTCCTAACCTCTCTGACCCCCGCAGGCTCTGGGTTCCCATGGCAACAGCGCGGTGGAAGTGGACCGGGACACGGCGGAGCGCATGGCTCGCATCCAGGACAGTTACCGTAGCAACCGGGAAGCCGTGCTGGGCGAGCTGCTGCGGCGCGTCTGTGACATCCAACCGGAGTTTCACGCCAACTATCGGGTGGCTGGCTAAGTGGGAGGAGCTTAGCGTAGCAGCGGTGCCCTTGTTATTTTATTTTGAAAGTGTTGATGTTCCTGCGTGCTCCCACCTCACACCTGGTCACCTGTGCTGATGTTTACAGTATTTATACATGAAAACATGGATGTTTAGTTCCATCAGAACCAAAGCCGATCCGGCATCACCAAACCAGCCCGATGTCTCGCTGCTTCGTCTAACCGATGGGCTGGAAAAAAATGAATTCTTTTTGTTGTGAAATTCTGCTTCGATGGTTTGTTGTAGTGGCTTCCTGTCTGTGACTTTGTACTTCCTGTTGTGTGAAAAGTGTTGAACAGATTAAAGTGATCAATGATTGGCTGAAACTCTATTGCTGGGACCTCTTTAAGTTGCTGTGATGACTGTATATAGAGTACTGGACAGAGTGAGTGTGATATTTCTCCAACCAAATGAAGTCAGTTCAGTCGCCAAGTTGGAACCAGATGTCCTCGGTATGCTGTGATTGGTCTGCGTTTCCATGGCAATCAGCCCCTCCAATCAGGAGTGAGCATGTTAGAAGGCCACACCCCTTCCTCTGAAAGCGGGCTCAGGACAGTAGGTGTGTTTGAGATGACCCGGCGCCTCGCCTGCATCGTCGAGGAGACCAAGCTGCTGCTGGAGGGGGCGGAGAAAGGCGCCTGAGATGGGGGTGAACGGCGAGACTGTACAGATCAAGGAGTCGGGGGTTGTCCTCAACATTCGGTTGAATTTGAATAAGCCACTCCTCCTAGTATGATCTGTGCTGTTGTGTCTTTGATATTATTTTAACATCTTTCTGAGTAAAACAGATGAAAAATAGCCGCAGGATTCATTACATGAGCATTGTCCCAAATAAACAGATAAAATAGAAATTAAAGTTATTTTAAAGACAATAACAGATATAACCACAGATAATTCG
The DNA here is from genome assembly GCF_002922805.2 of Oryzias melastigma. Classification (NCBI taxonomy): domain Eukaryota; kingdom Metazoa; phylum Chordata; class Actinopteri; order Beloniformes; family Adrianichthyidae; genus Oryzias; species Oryzias melastigma. The sequence goes on from NC_050523.1 coordinate 70,468, forward strand.
AAATGTTTATTTTTCCATCAGGGATTGACTACCTTCCAGAAAGAGTAAAATAAATACACAGATTTCCTTCAATTAGCGTAATTTATTTAATATCGAACTACAAGAACTTTCAGGACACCGTTTCCCACAATGCATTGTTTTGTAGTCCTCAAGGCGCCTTGAAGCCAGCGCAGTACCTATTTTCTGGCTGTATTGGCTTAGGAAGGCGACTTGAACCCGCCCCTTTCCCGCCGTTTTCCCGCGACACTTCGTGACACGCACATTTGACGTCAGTAGAAACTTACCAGCATGCACCGCGCTGCAGGAGATCTGCGCAGCGCCGAGCCCGGCTTGGTCAAATGTTCGATATGCTCTGACGGAGGCGTCTGATTGGTCAGTTAATAACTGGAACAACTTGAACTGTAGAAAAAAGATGTTAAATAGAATTCTGACCAATAGAACGACTGATAACAGCTGGTTACTTCTACAGACAAGTCTCTGGGATGTTCTTCCTGTGTGGAACACCAGGGGGCGGGGCCACTCAGTCCAGTTCTCAGTACAGTCGATGGTTGCTCGGGGCTGGTGACCTGTTGCTATGGTTACCTGCATCCACAGATCATTTATGTTCTGGAGTCAAAGAGCTGAGATACTCCTCGTGTGAAGGTTAAATCAGACGAGTTTGTACAGAAAAGTCACAAAGTTCTGTTCTAGATCCAGACCAGACGTCCAGAAGCTGAAGGTTCTCGGGCTGGAAACAAAACAAACCCATGTCAGAATCCGGGTATTTTTGAATCCTGATGGATTCTGATCTGCAGTCTGAATCAGGTCCATGAGTCAGATCTCAGAAGATCACAGATGTTACTGTGAGCTGAGATCCTTCAACAGTTTATAGACCGAATCACAACCGGATCAAACGAAACACTCAAACCATCAGAGTCACTTTCTAAACGAAACCATCCTGATATCCGCTCCGTCCTGGGAGACCAGAACCAGCAGAACCTCAAGGACTGTATTTATGTCAATGCTGCTGTTGTGATGAAGACAAATGAACTTCTTTGTATGAAGAAAACATGAAAAGAAAGAGAAAATACCTTTTTTCAACATAGGAAACAGTTTGTAACTTTTGATAAGAGGTTCACAGGATTTCCTCGTCTCTTCTCGTGCGCGGCCAGGTTACAGTCTGATCAGATGCACGTGAGAAGCGCGTTCAGCTGTATTTAAAATAAATAACCATCCTAACAAGTGAACAGCTGGATCTTTTTCTGTTTAAAATACGACCAGGTCCTTTAAGTTTGTCTCGAGCTCCTCAGACGGCTGCGTCTAATTCAGGCTGAAGCTGGAAAAGTGCGGCAAAGATGAAACTTTGGTTGGTGATTTTATGGAGGAGCTGTACCATTCCGTATGATACGCAACTTATAATTTATAAGCTACAACCAAAACAGTGAAATAAAGAAAAACGAACGTTAAACAAACAAAAAAGTCCAAAGCACATAACCTCAGAGTGAAATCTATTTCTACAGAGTAAATCCTCATCTAAAAATGTCGACAGCATGCTCCTCTTGTTGTTTTAAACTGCTGCATCGGTACATTCCATTGAGGAAAACAACAGTAGGACAATGATTGGTACATTGTTGAATTGTAAAGTAGGTGTTAAAAGGTCTTCACGGACCCATTGATGAAGTCTGCTCCCATTGGCTACCCGTCATCTGTCACTCAAACCCCCCAGACGGTCGACGTCAGACCCACAAACGCTTATTGAGCCATCTGATTGGTCAATTTATAACTTTTGCTTGCTTTGCTCAGTCCAGTTCTTTGTTATACAGTCAATGCTACAGGCCAGTAGCCCTCGCTCCAGTCATTATGAAGTGCTTTGAGAGAGTGGTGCTGGCATTCCGGACACACTAGACCCCCTGCAGTACGCCCACCGGCCCGACAGGTCCACCTCAGACGCCATCACTGCACCTCTCCCTCTCACAGCTGGAGAACAAAGATCAGGATGCTCTTTATCGACTACAGCTCTGCGTTGTTGAGTCCATCCTAACCAGCTGCATAACAGCAACGGCAGCTCTACCGTCACGGACCGCAAACGCCTGCAGAGAGTGGTGAAGGCTGCGTCCACCAGGACTCCTCTGCCCTCACTGCAGAGCATCTACAGGGTCCTGAGGAGAGCTGCTTCCATCATCAGAGACCCCACCCACCCCAACCAGGTCTGTTCACCCCCCTCCCCTCAGCCGGAGGTACAGGACTGTTAATGCAGGACCAGCAGACTCAGGAACTCTAACAGCTGACAGGAGTCTGCAGCAGCAGACTGCACCTTTACACACCTGGATTATTGATCATGTATCATTACTGGACTATTCATCATTATTAATGCTCCTGTACGTGAACCCACCATCCAGTTCTGTCAGTCTCCTTTACACAATAATATTCTCTGTAAATCTGCACATTTTAGTCACTTACATATGTATAGTTTATTGTTTATTTCTCATATTTTTGTACCTATGCTCTTTAGTCATCCTGTAATTATCTTTTTATATTTTTATCTTTTTTACTTTTATCTCTTTAAGGCATTCAGAGTGAGCTGCAAAGTAAGAATTTCATTGTACATGGAAACCCGTTTCTTTACTGTACATTTGACAATAAACCCTTTGAATCTGAATCAATAGCAGGAAGCGTCACGTCAGCAGTGAGTCGATGTCGAATATCCATAAATCAAACTCACAAAACAAATCTGATCCAGTAGTGACTCTGTATTTCTTAAGACGCACAAACAGAGAAAATCTGTCGAATTCTGGTTGTTCTTTCTGACGTCTGTTTGATTCTCTGTGGGACACAAAGATCTGATGTCGAAAAGGTTTCAGATCCGTAACGTCAGTTTTTAAAGTCTCAAAACTTTATTTTTCTTCAACCAGAGACCCAATGTGTGGTTCTGGAGCTCCAGATCACAGACCCAATGTGTGGTTCTGGAGCTCCAGGTCACAGACCCAGTGTGTGGTTCTGGAGCTCCAGGTCACAGACCCACGTGTGGTTCTGGAGGTTCTGCAGGTTTCTGTCCTACAGAAACATCAACTGTTAATCTGGAAGAATTAAATCAAAATTCAAACTTCTGTTGATGAATTAATAAAAGGTCCAGGAATCGATTAAAAAAGTTAACAAATTAATCGCAAATAATTTTTTTTGTTTACATTTTTACATTTTAATTTTCTGTTGACCACTTATTATCTGTGAATAATCTCAAAATGATACATGACAACGTTCCAAACATGGATCCAATACTGTGAAAACAATCTGAACCCAAAACCAGATTAAACCAGAACAAACTGACAGAACATTTATTTGTAAATAACTGAGGTGTAAGAAGAACCTCAAAGTGTTTGAGGATCTGCTGAGGATCTGCTGAGGATCTACTGAGGATCTGCTGAGGATCTGCTGAGGATCTACTGAGGATCTGCTGAGGATCTGCTGAGGATCTACTGAGGATCTGCTGAGGATCTGCTGAGGATCTACTGAGGATCTGCTGAGGATCTGCTGAGGATCTACTGAGGATCTGCTGAGGATCTGCTGAGGATCTACTGAGGATCTGCTGAGGATCTGCTGAGGATCTACTGAGGATCTGCTGAGGATCTGCTGAGGATCTACTGAGGATCTGCTGAGGATCTGCTGAGGATCTACTGAGGATCTGCTGAGGATCTGCTGAGGATCTACTGAGGATCTGCTGAGGATCTGCTGAGGATCTACTGAGGATCTGCTGAGGATCTGCTGAGGATCTACTGAGGATCTGCTGAGGATCTGCTGAGGATCTACTGAGGATCTGCTGAGGATCTGCTGAGGATCTACTGAGGATCTGCTGAGGATCTGCTGAGGATCTACTGAGGATCTGCTGAGGATCTGCTGAGGATCTACTGAGGATCTGCTGAGGATCTGCTGAGGATCTACTGAGGATCTGCTGAGGATCTGCTGAGGATCTACTGAGGATCTGCTGAGGATCTGCTGAGGATCTGCTGCTCCCAGAGCTGACAGTCATTTAGGCTCATACATGTTCACGTGCACGATCCGTGAATGATCCGTCAGATCAGAGTCATCCCTCAGAACCAGGACCGGACTGGACCTCCTCAGAACTTCAGAGAACTGGACTCACTTTTCTAGTCTAAGAACATGTTAGGAACATCATGTCATGAATAATCTGATCATATCTGATCTGATATCAGGTCTCTGGAGATCTGAATGTCCAGTTACAGATTTACTGTCTATGATCCGTCATCTGGGATTCCTGAATCTGATGTTTTCACATTCAGTTCTAACTGAAAATCTGAACATCCAGAGACGAACTGAAAGATTTAACCTGAGTCCATGTTAAAGAGGGTCGGATCAGAACCCGGACCCGGACTCAGTGGGACCCGGACCCGGTCTCTGTGGGACCCGGACCCGGTCTCTGTGGGACCCGGACCCGGACTCAGTGGGACCCGGACCCGGTCTCTGTGGGACCCGGCCTCTGTGGGACCCGGACCCGGTCTCTGTGAGACCCGGACCCGGTCTCTGTGGGACCCGGTCTCTGTGGGACCCGGTCTCTGTGAGACCCGGAGCCGGTCTCTGTGAGACCCGGACCCGGTCTTTGTGCGACCCGGTCAGGTTCGGGTCTCAGTAGAACCCGTTCGGGGTTAACGTGGCTCGACGGGATCGGTTGATCAAAGACTCTGTAGCCGGATTCGAACCTTTGATGTTCGACGGCCGAGTTCTGTGCGCGTGACTCTTTCTCTCCTGCTCCGTCCGCGCGCTGAAGATCACATGACCTGTTTCGTGACTCAGCGCTTACGCCCCGCCCACATTTCCTAGTTCTCTCTACTGATTGGTTTGTAGTCTCTCCGGGTGACGTCATGACGCAGCGAACGGAAGCGGCGAGTACTAAGGACAGAAGTTAAGGAGAACCAGAACCGGTCTGCTCCGCTGTCCAGTTTGAAGTTCCGGTCCGGTTCTGACTTCAGGTCTTCGGTGGAACCGCAGTAGCCCGGATCAGCTTCAGGTGAGCGCGGGCCTCGGTTCCGAGTCCTTCTGGGTGTCGGTGACCTTTTAGCTTCGCGTTTACAGTCCGAACCGAACCGAGGTTCTGATCGAAAACGCAGCGTGACCCGTGGGTGAGCTCCGCGTGCGTCATGATAACATAGGTGCACGCGGACGAAGCCTCGAGGTCGGGTCGGATAAATCAAAGTTTGGAACCGTCGTTGGACCGGACCTGCGCGCGCAGCAGGACAAGTAACGGGGGCGCGAGGACACGTACACAGGATGGAGGGGGCGGGGCCAAACATCAGAGATGACCGAGATCTTTGAGAAGAACCGAACCAAGAGCTCTGGACCGGGTCAAAACCGGACCTGTTTGCCGGAGGCAGGGCCCGTCTCCGCTCCTCCGGGTCTGCCGTCCGCTCCAGGGTTCCGACCCATCAGCTGGCTAGTGGGCTTTGAAGTCCGGCATGGAGCAGAACCTCCGCCTGTTGTTTCTGCTGAGAGTTTGTTGACCCACTTCCTGCGGTCTGAAACCGCCTTTGATCTGCTGCCCAGAACCGCCCGGGGGGGCTGGGCCCGGCCCGTGTGGGCCCCGGGACCAGCAGAACCCCCGACCCTCACTGACCTGTTATTAGTGCTAACAAACAGGTGATGGTCTGAGCATGCTCAGTAGCAGGGACCCCCCCCCCACTGCTCTTTAGGGGGTCAGAGGTCAGCTCCTGGAGGTTTAACCCTTTAGAGGAACGCTCTGATTGGTCCACTCCCTCACCAGGTCCCTAGGACTCGCTGCCCCAACAGGTCTCTGTGTGTCCCTGCGGACCTGCTGCTCCCCCAGGTCCCTGAGGACTGGCTGTCCCACCGGGTCTCTGTGGACCCCTGTCATCCGACAGATCTGCAGCATTATGAGCAGGTACTGATCACCTGCAGATCAAGGTCCTGCGGGTCTGGATCACCTGCAGATCAAAGGTCCTGCGGGTCTGGATCACCTGCAGATCAAAGGTCCTGTGGGTCTGGATCACCTGCAGATCAAGGTCCTGCGGGTCTGGATCACCTGCAGATCAAGGTCCTGCAGGTCTGGGTCACCTGCAGATCAAAGGTCCTGCGGGTCTGGATCACCTGCAGATCAAAGGTCCTGTGGGTCTGGATCACCTGCAGGAACGTGAGCCGCAGACCCGTCTGAAGCACAGAACACTTCAGGCTCTCGGGTGATAAAAGAAGTCCCTGTCATGCTGCGTTCAGGCGCTCACGTTCCTCCTGCTCCATAGACCTTTCCCAGTTGATCATTAAGCTCAGCTCACCTCAGGTCCTGATTGGTTGCGACAGGATCAGACCAGCTTGTGATTGGCTGCAGTTACTTCCTGGTTCTGGTCAGGCTGTGTAAAGGCTCACTCCTGTCTCTCTGTGTTTCAGTGCCTTCAGGACTCCAGCGGCCGTCTCTCCTCTCAAGTAAGAACCCGGGTTCTTCAGAACCTCTTCAGAACCTCTTTAATCATCTGTTCTGAGCAACTGGCTGCTGTGATTGATGGATGGATGAAGGAAGGATGAAGGATTGATGATGGATGGATGAAGGAAGGATGATGGATGAAGGACTATGGATGGATGATGGATGGATGAAGGATTGAGGATGGATGGACGGATGAAGGAAGGATGATGGATGAAGGATTGAGGATGGATGAAGGATGATGGATGGATGAAGGGTTATGGATGGATGAATGGATGGATGGATGGATGGATGGATGATGGATGGATGGATGGATGGATTGATTGATGATGGATGATGGATGGATGGATTGATGATGAGTGATGGATGATGGATGGATGTTGGATGGATGATTTGTGTTTGTTGTCTACTTGCATGTTAAAGTCTTCATCATCTCAGTCTAAACTCTAATCTAATCCGTAATCTTGTTTTATTTTCATCAGTTGGTTCAGTAAAAATATCAATTACAGATAAAAACAATAAAATCTATTTTGACAACAAAGAAATCCTGAAGAACAAACAGATGAATCTCCACGAGTCATCAGGACAGTTTTGGTTTTCCATCAGTTTTAGTTCTGATGCATCTGCAGCGCCTCCTACAGGTCAACAGGTCAGACCGTTCAGCTGAAGCTTAGAGATAAACCCGGTGAATGATCTGTAGATCAGATGGGATCATCGGGTCCAGACGGGCCGGGACAGTCGAGGCTGCGTGGATCCCAGACACGAACACTGAGATAGGACGGTGGTAAACGGTCGTAAAGGAGATTTCCTGATAAGACCTGAAGGCCGGCGGCAGCAGAGGGACAAAGATTAACCCACAGAACGTTCCAGTGTCTGTCAGCCACACTTTGGACCTTCAGGTTTTCCTCAATGGTTCTGAAAACTGGAGCATTGGTGAAGAAGAAAATAATTTGTGAATGTGAAGCTGCAGAGATCCACCAACACGTTGGTGAAAGTTCTAGTGGAAAAATCTCTATGTTCAGTTTTTGTTTCCAACAGAAAAGCTTCTGGTTTCAGATTCTTGTTTCCTCCGACTCCTCTGATAGTTTCTGTTGTGACGCGTTTCTCACAGGGGGAGGAGCTTCTGCAGTCTGTGATTCTATTGGCCAGCTGACTCTGAAAGACCGGTTCTGGACCGGTTTGTGGCTCACTGGGCTTTTCAGTCTTTGATTACAGCCTTAAACTAGTTCATGAGAGAGCCTAACAGGAAATGACATCATCAGAAGGAAGTTCAAGACTATTCCTTAAAACAAACATTTAATTTTTATCCACATTGCAAACATAATAACATTAGTTTAACATAAATTCAAATATAAAAGTTATTTTAATTATAAAACCTGAAATTAATGTTTAAAATAAAAAAAAAATCCAGGAAGAGTTATTTTGTTGGGGGATCAGATCAGATCAGAAGATTAAAGTGTGGATTTAATCACTAAATAGGATCATTGACTGAAGTGAGATCCGTCTGGAGGAAACGTCCTGTTGATCTTCAGGATTCACTCGTGTGCCGGTTTGTTTCTAGAACCTTCTTCACAATGTCACCATGCTAACGATCAGAAAGCCCCAACCTGGACAGATGGAGCTGTAAGTGAAGTATGTCCTGCGGGGGGGTCGTCACTCAGTCGGTCCGGTTCCCTGGTGCCGACGATGGTTCTGAACAGACCATAGAATGGATCAGACCCCCCCGGTCTGAGGAAGCCCCGCAGTGACGCTGAAGGATGGAAGGTCTGACTAGAGATTTTCCTACTAGAACTTCTTCCAGAAAGTTCAGCTGAACAGACGCGGTTCCTGAAAGATGGCCGACAGTGGGCAGGAATGCTGGGTAATATGCAGAGAATGGGCCGTGGTTCTGAACAAAAAGACGTGAAGCGTCTATGCAGGAAGCTGCTGGCACCCTTATATGGACTCCGACTGTTGCTATGGTAACCTGATGCTGCCCCCCCATGACCTAACAAACTGGCCACTGGCCCCTCCCACAACCATAGCCACCTGCTCCCCCGGCTGTTTCAGGTGGACATGGGGGGGTCAGACGCACACGCCTCGTGCACGCCTGGCACGTCACATGACCAGCTCAGTCGTGTGGGTTTGAACGAAGCATCATTTTGAGGGGCGGGGCTTCCGTTTGCAGTCATTTAACCAGAAAGCAGACGGTGACTGCAGCTTCTCGTTAACGCCGCTGTGATCCAATTGAATGACAGCTGATGAGTAATGGGGGGCTGTGATTGGTTGATTCTGCTGTGTTTAGCCTCAGGGCCTGACAGCCAATCAGATTAAAGCAGTGGGTCTGCTCTGATGCGGCTCGTTGCCATGGTGACGGCTGGCTTTATCAGCCGCCGTGATGTCACCAGCAGTCAGTTCTGGTCTTTCTGAGTCCGAGTGAAGACGAACGAGCCTTCAGAGCAGAACCCACAGGTGAGTTCTGAAGCGGGTCGGGGGGTTCTGGTAGAGCCGTGTTCAGCCGTGTTGGTTCTGGTTCTGCTGTCTTCAGTCTCTGTGGTGACGGTTTGATACACCAGCACCACAGATGACTCCGTTTCCCAGAATTCCCTGTACAGACATGTACACCGCGGCTTTGGGTCGAGGGGGGGTGGGTTGGTGGGGCTGGTGCCGGTGCGATGGGGATGAGGGAGGAGTCAGGACCTGGCCGACGTGCTGGTGGTGCAGCGGTGAACGCCGTGAAGGGAGTCATGGGAGTCGTAGTTTTTGATCAGGACTCGTCTCTCCTGCAGTCATGGACCACATGAACCACACCCCCATGGGGGCCGACCCCACCCACGGCCACCATCACACCGAGGCCCACCCCACCACCGCCCACAACCACGGAGGAGGGGACTCTGGCGGGGGCCACATGGGCATGGTGAGTGAGAGCATGTGTGTCATGTGACTGATGATGTCATCGACCTCACACGTCTCTGCTGTCCAGTCCATGACCTTCAACCTGGACTGCCACAACGTGCCGCTGCTGTTCGAAGGGCTGCTCATCAACTCACCTGGAGGTAGGCGGGGCCTCCTTCCTGTGGTGTCCCCTCCCCCTCAGCCCATTCTCACCCCCCTCCCCCCACTGTCCCTCAGAGATGGTGGCGGCCTGCATCGGCGTGTTCCTGCTGGCGGCGCTGTACGAGGGCCTGAAGATCGGCCGCGAGGTGCTGCTGCGCCGCAGCCAGGTCAACGTGCGCTACAACTCCATGCCGGTACCGGGGGCTGATGGGACGGTTCTGATGGAGACCCACAAGACGGTCGGGTATGGCGCTGCTCGCACATGCAGGATGGGGGCGGAGCCAACAGGGACCAATCCACTGTCTGCTTTAAAACGATTTGGAGCTGAAGTGTGTTTGAGGCCAAACTGCTGCTGGTTCTGGTTCTGGTTCTGCTTTCCTGTCTCAGGTTTTTTAATAAGTTATGCACAAATGAACGCTAACATTTGTTTAGCATGTTTAGCTCACCGTGGTCACTCCTTTGGTTTCGTTTTATGAAGTCAAAATCGAATCAACGCAAACATTTCACGTTTATTTATGTCTGCTGAGTTCTGATGGGTTCTGATGGGTTCTGATGGGTTCTGAGGGTTTATTCAAAAATTACATTTAAACACGTTTGTTGCTCAAAATTGTTTGACCACAATGCATTGTGGTCTATATTGGCTAATGTAGTGAGCATCGATGCACGCTAGGTTTTAGCAAAGACTTCTGGGAAATTTCTACTGCTCTTGATTTTGGAATCGTAGATTCAGACAGAACTAGAAGATGATGAACGGACCTGATGGGGGGGCGGACACGGCTAACGTAAAGTTCTGCTCACAGAACCAGATCCAAATGCTAACGTTTTCTGACATGCTAACCCTCTTGTTCTCAGGCAGCGGATGCTAAGCCCCGCCCACTTCCTCCAGACGCTGCTGCACATCATCCAGGTGGTGGTCAGCTACTTCCTGATGCTCATCTTCATGACCTACAACGGCTACCTCTGCATCGCCGTGGCAGCCGGCGCCGGCATGGGCTACTTCCTGTTCAGCTGGAGAAAGGCGGTGGTGGTCGACATCACGGAGCACTGCCATTAGCCGCCATGCTAGTTAGCCTCACAACTCTAACGCCTGTTAGCGGTTTGCTAGCAGGAACAAAAGCTAATTACCCGTAAATGACGAAATCCCAGAAGGTGGCGCCGCTGGCCGGCTGGAAGAGCCGCAGTTTAGTCTTGCGGTGGACGAGCCGGCCAATGAGAAGGCAGATCCCCAGCAGCCAAACCTCCTCCTCTCTCCTTTAGTGCCATGACCATGCTGGTATGTGTAGCTCCTCCCCCTCAGTAGCCCACCAGGAGCCTCATTGGCTGACAGGTGAAGCTGTTTTTAGTTTGATTCGTTTCCTGTTTACACTTGTTTAGTGAATTACGTCTTTATTTAAATGTACTCAAAGATTCTTCCTGTGTCTGTGGACGAATCGACCAATCAGAGCACAGCCATGTGATCCTCCCGTACACCTCTCAGGTAATGCTGGTCGCTGGCCGCCGTGGGCCTTAACTCCTCCGTCTGCTGCCTTACTGAGCAAGCATCTGCTGTCGTCGTGGAGACGGAGGCCGCTCAGCTCCAGCCAATGACACGTCAGTTAGAGGGGAGGTCCTCTCATTATTGAGGTGGGCGGGCCTTATCTTCTGGACCAATGAGGCCGCTCCGACAGATGAAGTCATGCCTGTGATTGTTGTGAAGGAATCGGTTTTATCAAAGTGTTTTATGTCGACATGCTGGAATCAGAATAAAGTTCTCGTCTTCTGAGGCTCGCTTCCTGTTTCTGTGTGAAGAACGCCGAGGTCACCGCGGACCGAGCTCGTTACCACGGCAACAAAGGTCCCCGGGCGCTCATGTCTTCCTGCTTGAACTCTGTGCATTGTTTACCATCAAGCTCCTCCCCTTCCTGTATTCTAAGACTCACCTTTGATGCCGTTTCCTCTGAATTCCTCGTCTGGGTCGTGTCCGCTCTCGGGCTGAAAACCTTCCTGTCTGAGCGGCGTCTGCGGCGGAGTTTGAAGATTTGATGGTGTAGCATCAGTAGAGGTCACGTGAGGTCACCCTGGAGGGCTCCGATGGTCCAGGATGGTTCAAGGGTTTGTTCCTCCATCAGCTGTTTTCCGGGTCTGAATCTCCAGGACAGTTGATAGTAATTAATACGTCATGGCAAAAATGAATAAAGTTGAACAGATTTCTGATGTTTGAACTCACAGGTCTATTACTGTAACGATTCATTTAACAATTCGATACGTCATCTGTGGTTCCTGATCCGATTCTTAGTTGGGTCTGATCTGAAGTGGATCAGAAGATCTTGATCCAAACTTCCACCAGCGTAAGATGGATGATAGATAGATAGGCTTTCATTGTCATTGTCACAGGACAAAAATTGGAGCAACTGTTGCAGTGCAAAAAGAATTTTGGCAAAAAGAAATGTAGCGAGACTTAACATCAAATATGTATAAATATGTTCTAGAATTGTGAAAGTACACAAGTAGAAACATACATGTGATGTGTAAGTAAGCTATCTGTTCCATTTGGAATTTAACATGGATACTGCTGTGGGGAAGCAGCTGATGCCTCAGTAACATCTCCCAGAGGGCATCAGGGCACCAAGTGGGAGCCTGAAGAACCTGAGTTCTCTGCTGAAGCTAACGCGCTACTAAAATGTTAGCTTGACTCCACAACAGCCCAAGAACGTCAGAAGATGGAAAATTATCCATTATTATGTAGCTAAAATACTATCTTAACTCAAAATTAGCCTCACAAACCTCAGTAGCATTAATGTTCTCAACATGCTGAACGCTTTGATACCAAACTTACATCATTTACAGAAAGTGCACAAATATTTGAAAAAAATACATCAAGAAACTGTAAAATTTCATTTGAAACTTTCAATGTTTGCGTATAAAATCAAAAAGTAAAAGCATGAAGGTCCTGAACATACTGAATGTTTCTAACTGCATAAATGTCTAATTCATTTTGAATGCCGCAGAAAAATCGTTGAAATTGCATAAAATCCTAAAAACTGTTAAATGTAAAAATACTAAAAGTACAAGCAGGAAACGAGCCGAACGTTCTGATACACAGATGACAGAAATAAAGAGTTTTTATGAATCAAAAACTGTACGGAAGAATAAATAAGGAATAATAAAGAGAAACAGGATCACTATTGACAAATCATCCACACAAACAAACAAACAAACAAACAAACAGTGTTCATGTTCTCCAGACAGAATCAGGATGTAAACATTTCTGAGTCCTGCATAAACAGAACTTCCATTATTTTATAATCTTTGAAGAATCGTTGATATTTTTGTTATTCCACCTCCAGGTGAATTTGTTGTTGCTCTCTCTCAGTTTCAACAAACAATCTGGACTTTGGAGTTTTGGTCTGATTTGGTGAGAGCCGGAAGTGAGGTCTTTTCTATAGGTGACGTCACACCTGACTCTGTCCATTGTGTTCTACTGTCATCAGTCCCTGTCTCTCTGCTGCCCCCTTCAGGTATTCTGTTGTTCCCACCATCATGCTGCAGTTTTCTCATTGACTGTAGAAAATACTGGACTTCTGGAGCCATGAGGTCCCCCATTGGAAATGTATTACCTCCTCTCCTCGTGAAAGTAGGCCGCCGCTTTCACCGTCACTTCCTGAAACGGATATCGCCATATTGAAACGTCTGCAACCCATCTCCAGCGATTGGTCTGAGTCATAGCTGAGTCATGAATCTACAGGAAGTACTGTCACCAATCAGGAGTGAGTTTATTGTGAGTCTCCGCCTCTTTCCACGCCTCGACCACGAGACCGCGGATGTAAACAGCTTCTACTTTAATAACGAGAGAATTGTACAAGTCATTGTTGAAGCCTTTGAGGGAGAACCATTCCAACATTTGATTCTGTCAGCGGTCCTTTGGGATTTACTTACATTTATTCCTTTTAGTCGAGATAAAAGGAGCATTTGGGTGACGCTGCTGCAGAACGCCGCCCCCCCTCACGCCGGTCTGCAGCAGCTTGTCTCTTTACATGCGCTGCCAGGTTTACAGTCTGATCAGATGCACGTGAGAAGTGCTTTCAGCTGTATTTAAAATAAATAACCATCCTAACAAGTGAACAGCTGGATCTTTTTCTGTTTGAAGATACGACCAGGTCCTTTAATGTTTGTCTCGCGCTCCTCAGACGGCTGCGTCTAATTCAGGCTGAAGCTGAATTAGACGCAACTTATCATTTATGAGCTACAATCAAAACAGTGAAATAAAGAAAAACAAACGTTAAACAAAGAAAAAAGTCCAAAGCACATAACCTCAGAGTGAAATCTATT
>NC_050523.1:85446-87543 GCF_002922805.2 Oryzias melastigma
AATGTCCCGGTGTGAATGTCCCGGTGTGAATGTCCCGGTGTGACTGTCCCGGTGTGAATGTCCCGGTGTGACTGTCCCGGTGTGAATGTCCCGGTGCTGCTCGGCAGCTGTGGTTTCATCAGGAGTTCTGCATCACCAACGGGGAGGGAATGATGGATAAATGTTGTTAGAGCTTCGAGGGCCTGAAACCGCTGAGATAATCTAATCCATAAAACGATGACGAACCATCAATATGAATTATGAAACTTTTTATTTGAAAATGTATTAGATTAGATTAGATTAGATTAGATTAGATTAGATTAGATTATCCCCAAATAGAAAACGATTCATTCTCCATCTGGAGCCTGAAGCTCTTTGTGTCTCTGGAGAAGAGTCCGGTCAGATCCTGAAAAGCTAATCCTGTCTCCAGCTCCCGATCCAGATCTCAGAGACCTTCGTTCCACCTGAGCTCAGTCTGTCTTGATGACGCTCAGGAAAGCTTTCCTCTCAGCTCCTCAGGTGAGCTGCAGGTGCAGCAGGAAAGCAGGTCAATCTGAATCTTAACTTTATTGTCATTCCAACAAACGTCTCCGGACCAGCTGTGGATGGAGAGAGACAAACACATCTCCCCTCTGCTCACGGGGGGTGGAGTGTAGAGAAGAACCTTCACGTGTTGGGGGTGGGGGGTGTGTCCAGAAGCCACCGCCGCCGGCAGGTGTAAACCTGGAGCCTCTCTGGTGTCCTCAGCGGCTCGACCTCACCTGTCCCTGATACCTGAGACTCAGCCATGGCGGGAACCTCCAGACACGACCGCGAGATGGCGGTGAGGGCCAAACGCCAGCTGTCCGAGTGTTCAGACCCGGTGGAGAAACTCCGTCTGCAGTGTCTGATCCGGGGCTCGTCCGGGATCAAAGGCCTCGGCAGGTGAGCCCCGCCCACTTTACTTCCTCCATCATCTCACCTGTGTGTGCATGACTCACCTGACTGCCCCGATGAGGTCTTCTCTGTTTCTGTCCGTAGAACTTTCAGAGTGATGGACGATAACCAGAACCGGTCTCTGGACCTGAAGGAGTTCCTGAAGGGGCTGAACGATTACGGGCTGCTGATGGAGAAGGAGGAGGTGGCCTCGCTCTTCCAGCACTTTGACCGTGACGGCAGCGGGTCCATCAGTTTTGACGAGTTCCTCGTGGCTCTTCGGGTAAAACACAAACAAGAGGGGACGTTTCTGGTCCAGAACCGGTCTGGTTTCAGGCCCATAACGCTGGCTCTGCTTCCTGCAGCCTCCGATGTCCAAGGCTCGGCTGGAGGTGGTCATGCAGGCCTTCAGAAAGATGGATAAGACGGGGGATGGCGTGATCACGGTGGAGGACCTGCGAGGAATCTACAACGCCAAGTATCACCCCAAGTACCAGAATGGAGAGCTGAGCGAAGACCAGGTGTTCAGGACCTTTCTGGACTCCTTTGACTCTCCGTATGACAAAGACGGGAAGGTAAGAGGTTCAATGTTCTGCTGATCTTCCTCCACATTTCCAGATGAGACAGAGGACATTCTCGTGGTCGTGGCGTTGGTGTCAGCTCTTCTAGGAACTCTGGACCTCAAGGACCAGCATCCTGCTAGTTTTTGTAGAAGCTCAGCTTTACCTGCCGCTGATGACCTGGTTCTGTTCTTGGTCCTGGAGTTTGGTACCTGCGCTCTAGAGTTGCTGCGGTTCTGCTCTGGTTCTGAGGAGCTGGTCTGCAGAAGGTTCTTCTCATTATAGAGAATGCCAATCAGGAACTTCTGTGAGCTTCTGTGAAATGCAGCCAGACATTCCAGCGGTCTCGTGCACGCCCCGTCACCGGTCTTCTATGAGCCCGCCCACTACTACAGGAAAGGGACAAGGATTGTCTAGGAGTGATTGACATGTCCTCAGACCAATAGACTTTCACTGAAACTCACCGAATAAAGGATCCGTTTGCCGCAGATTCTTTCAGGTTCTGTAGAACTTTGCTGTCCAACCCTGGTGGTTGTGGGTTGGCGCCCATGTTGATCGCAGAACACAGTGGGCTTTCATAAAATAATTGGATGCCCCCTCCCCTCCCTGGATGACTTATACAAAGAACGCTGCAACAGGAAAG
>NC_050523.1:87591-91912 GCF_002922805.2 Oryzias melastigma
GATCAGATCAGATGGAATTGGATCAGAACACGTTTATCATCATAACGTTCACATCAAAGTGTCAGTTCAGGAGTTGTTGGTCTCTATCGGTAACAGCT
Organism: Oryzias melastigma; assembly: GCF_002922805.2. Lineage (NCBI taxonomy): Eukaryota > Metazoa > Chordata > Actinopteri > Beloniformes > Adrianichthyidae > Oryzias > Oryzias melastigma. The sequence goes on from NC_050523.1 coordinate 87,690, forward strand.
GAGAGAGGAGAGCATGACATGAAGCAGAAGATTCAGATCCTGTTCATGAACCAGCAAAGACAAAACAGAATCCAGCAGAACTTCAGGTTTTGTTAGATCTCACCAGAGTCCGAGACTAAAGCAGCTGGAGGAGGAACTATCCGTGTCTTCTGAGGTCAACCTGAAACCAGAACCGATCTCCATCACTAGAACCCCCAGAGGCACTGGTGCTAACAGAACCGGGTCACCTCCCTGCCTTCCTCTCCTCTTGGTTCTGGACAAACGTCTCTCCTCTGTTCTGATCTGCAGGTCACCAAAGAAGAGTTCATCGACTACTACAGCGGCGTGAGCGCATCCATCGACAGTGACGTCTACTTCATCCTCATGATGAGGAACGCCTGGAAGCTCTAAGCTTCCCGGATCTTCATGGATCTCCTACAGATTCCCAGAGGATCCTCCAGGATCTGCAGAGAGACATTGAACGTCATGCATGTGTCTTTAACTGATCTTCAGAGGATCACAGAAGATCTCCAGAGGCTGAAGATCCTCAGGAATCTTTAGAAGACCTAAAGGATCTGAGAGGATTGTTAGATCTGCAGTGGATGTTTGTAGGATCCGATGATCTTTAGAGCTGGTTTCCTGTCATGTTCGCTGTGATCGAGTGAAGCTGAATGAAAACAGAAGCTGTCTGTCAGTTTGATAACTTTATTGATGGTTTCATAAAAGCAGAGTGATGATGTCGGGTGTCTCCCTTATATCACGTCCTGAAACATTCCTGTTTGAAACCTGAGGTCTGTGTTGTGTCACACCGTAGCAGCACTCTTCTCTGATTGGGCCACAAACTGCATCAGGTCTCCATAGCGACGGCGGCCGATTCCATAATGCTTCCTGTGATGGGGTCAGAACCATCGACTGTACCAGAGAACTGGACCGACTGAGTGTACACCCCCCGACCCAGGAAAGAGCTTAGTTCCGGCCCCATCAAAATTAAGACAATTCAGTTGCCATTTTTTCTGGATACAGACGCCGCCATGTTGGAGTCAGTAACCTGGGATTGGTCCAAATTGTTCTGAGTCACCGTTTCTATGGCAACCACTCTCACCAACCAGGAGTGAGGTAATTGGAAGGCCACCCCCCCAACACTTGGCTACATGAAATCTGTCAGACATTATGAATGTTGGATGTGGGGGCCAGCAGGCTCCACCTACTTTTGCTGACACAATTTGATTGGTCAGTTTATGACTTGAATGACAGAAAAAGTATTTAAAAAAATCAAATCATCAAGAAGATGTTAAAAGAAATTACAACCAGAATGGTTATTCTGACCAATAGAACGACTGATAACAGCTGTTTATTTCTGCATAGAAGTCTATTAGATTTGGGGGCGGGGCCACTGAATCCAGTTCTCATATGCAGTCAGCAGGAGGTGAAGCTCCTCAGAGCAGCAGCAGGAAACATCTCGCCTCGTCTCTGCTACATAACATTCCACAGCAACAGTAAAAATGAGGCTTTTATTCTGAAAATCCTCCATCAGCCAGTCCTGAGTATCCGGTGAGTGGATGAAAAGAATGAGGAGCAGCGGGGAGTCGGCGGTTCCTGCAGGACTTCACGTTCTCCTGTGAACATCCTGACCAGGAAGCAGTTCTCCAGGAGTCCACCAGGGGGCTCTGTTCAGCTACTTGGTTCTGTAGAAGCTGGACATGGTCACGTAGGCCTCCTCCGGCTGGGTCACTCTGAACTCCAGAGAGCTGGCTGCGCTGCCCCCCTCTGGCGGGGTGGTGTCCTGCTGGTTCTGCTGTGCGGCCTGGTGGATGGAGGCGGAGCCGGCGTTCTGCCAGCTGTCCTCACTGTCAGAGGAGGTTCTGCTGGGTAAGGCAGAGATCTCCAGCTCCTCTGTGCTGACGCTGGTGGTGCTCCTGCAGTCGGAGCTCTGAGTGGAGCTCGGCTGAGGGCTGGAGGCCAGCAGCTGATCCTCAGGAGCTGCTTGGTCCACTGGGTCCACCGGGTCCACCGGGTCCATTGGGTCCACTGGGTCCACTGGGTCCACCGGGTCCATTGGGTCCACTGGGCCCGCCGGGTCCACCGGGCCCACCGGGTCCACCGGGCTCACGTTCAGAGAGCTGAACTCCTCGGGATTGAGGCTCAGCAGGAGACCCTGGAGGATCACAGACTCGGTCATGCCACCGTTTTGGTGGACGGCTTCATTACAGTCTCGGCGCCGAGGACTCACCTTGTGAGGTCTGCAGATCTGGACCAGAGTCTGCTTGGGATGTGGGATGATGGGCCAGATGAAGGTCAGGATTCTGCAGGAACACAGGAGGAGTTGAGAGAACACGTCTGCAGACACCACCCCACCCACAGCAAAGAGCTCCTACTGTTTCCTCCAGAAGATGAAGGCGCTGCAGATCATCACCACCACCAGAACCGAGCACACCACCAGCTGGTACCGCTGCTCCACGGGCCCCGCAGGCGGATCTGGAGGCGGCAGCCGCAGTGAGTCGGAGCTCCACAGCGGATCCTTCAAGCCGGGAGGTTTGGTCTCACCTGCAGGACCGGAGAAGCTGACCGTCTCGCTCCAGTCGCTCCAGCTACCTTTCAACGCGCCGCAGGGGATGGAGCGCACCTTCACGTGGTACTGGGAGCGCCGCTGCAGGTGATTCATGTCGAACTTGAGACAGTCCTGAGACGAAATGTTCTGGATCTGCAGGAACGCAGAAAACCGAACGGTCAGAACCAAGAACATCTTCAGAGGATCAGCAAAGGATCAGTGTAGGATCAGGAAGATCTTTAGAGGATCAGTAGAGGATCAGCAAAGGTTCGGGAGGATCTTCTGAATATCAGGAGGATCTTTTGAGGATCTTCTAGTTGTTTTTCATATGGATCTGGTTTGAACTCACGAAGATCTTCTCCAAACTCTGATGATTATTAGACCCATCTGGACCTGGATCTGGTTCCATCAGGATCATGGATCCCGGTTTGTGATGAGAGTACCGTAGAAGGATCTCCTCACCAGGTTCTGTCCTGCAGTCCAGATGTGCAGCTGGAACAGCTGGTTCTCCACCCTCAGGAAGTCGTTCTGGTACGGAGTCTTGATGAAGATGACGGTCTGGTTGGTCTCCAGGTCGAAGGAGACATTCCACACCTGAGGACTCTGCGGTTTGACTGCAGAACAAGAGAGGAAGGAGTGAAGCGGTTCTGCAGATGTGAGCAGCAGGAAGTGAAAACAGGTTAAACATGTGAGGACGACTTCCTCCAGCAGGAGCTGCAGAATTCACCTATTTTGGTCAGGTTCAGCACGGAGGAGAGGCGTCCTCCTCTCTGCAGGAGCACGGTCACCTTCACCGGCACCACCGGACTCAGGTCTCCGGAGTGGACCGAGTCTCCAGCGGCCTCCACACACTTGGTCTTCTTCCCAGAGCGGGTCCACTCCGAGTAACTGACCGGAACCAGAAGAACAAGACCGGTCAGAACCAGGAGGTCAGACCTACAGCACGCCGCTGCAGCACGCCGCTGCAGCACGCCGAGGACCCTTACCACATGGAGGTCTTCACAACGCTGTTCCCCTCTTCATCCTCCTCATCCTCACTGCTGCTGGCGTCCGTCTGCAGCTGGCAGGTCACGTTGCATCCTCTGGTGGAGATGTGAGAGCTGCAGCTCATCCGGAGCTCTGACGGGATCCAAGCACACCTGAACGTCACACACGTCACATGACCACGGAGGTGTGTTCAGCCGAGCTGCGGCTGCCGCAGTCAGGACCCAAAAACATGACCTCACAGCTTCTGAAGCAGGTGAAGCTTCTGAAGCAGGTGAACCTGGACCAGGACAGATCTCTGCTCATCTTCGGTCCCTGTCAGGTGTACCCCCCCTCCCCGAGTCAAAGCTCTGGTTCAGAACCTCAGAACATGACGGAAACATCCGCGTCCGCTCTCAGGAACCTGTTTGTTCTGCTACTCCTCATCCTCATCACGTTCACCTGAACTTCTGTCCTCACCTGAGTCTCCGTCTCCGCTCTGAGCCCGGCATCCCGACCACATCATCATCAGCAGCAGCAGGGCGCCCATCTTTCTGCCGAACGCCATCGTGTCAAAAGTCCAGCTGCAGACGCTGCGACAGCCGAGAGCTGCTCTGTCAGCCGGAGGGGGCGTGGCCTCTGCAGAGGAAGCAGGCGGGCTGCTGGTTGAGGTCTGCGCTCACAGGAAGCTCTGCAAGTCTCAACATCTCTGATCATCTGAGCTGCAGATAGT
>NC_050523.1:94933-104107 GCF_002922805.2 Oryzias melastigma
CTGAAGATCACTGATCTGTCATCAGAACAGCCTGAAGATCGCTGATCTGTCATCAGTTCAACCTGAAGATCACTGATCTGTCATCAGTCCAGCCTGAAGATTGCTGATCTGTCATCAGTTCAACCTGAAGATCACTGATCTGTCATCAGAACAGGCTGAAGATCGCTGATCTGTCATCAGTTCAACCTGAAGATCACTGATCTGTCATCAGTTCAGCCTGAAGATCACTGATCTGTCATCAGTTCAGCCTGAAGATCGCTGATCTGTCATCAGTTCAACCTGAAGATCACTGATCTGTCATCAATTCAGCCTGAAGATTGCTGATCTGTCATCAGAACAGCCTGAAGATCGCCGATCTGTCACCAGTCCAGCCTGAAGATCACTGATCTGTCATCAGTTCAACCTGAAGATTGCTGATCTGTCACCAGTCCAGCCTGAAGATCACTGATCTGTCATCAGTTCATCCTGAAGATCACTGATCTGTCATCAGTTCAGCCTGAAGATCGCTGATCTGTCACCAGTCCAGTCTCTGCTTGAGAGGAGCCTTCGTGGGGACCTCCTTTCTCCTCCTATATCCTGACTGTTCTCCTCAGTTTTCATAACAGACCAGACCCCCCCATGGAGATCCCTGGTATGAGCTTACCAGCTGATCCAGTCATGTGGGGCTGACAAAGGTCTGTGTGGGCGGAGCTCTGCAGAAGTGAAGGCTCAGGATGTTCTGCAGCGTTTGCTGTTTCACTCCCCTCCCCCGTCTAACCGCAGGCTGAGGTCGGTATCTCCGCTCAGCATCTCCGACTCCTGCTGCTGTGGTTTCTCGACTTTGGTCGGCTCCCTCTCAGGTTCTGATAGGAATCTGATGAAGCACCTGTTTACTGAAGTTCTGCGGTTCAGAACCTGCTGGGTTCTCACGGGGGAGGGGTGGGGGGTTGCAGCTCCGCATGACATCAGGACCAGAACCTCAGGTTCTGTTCTGACCCGATTCAGTGGTGGGCCGTCATCTCGAACAGCAGCTGACCTCTTGGGTTTCTCGCTATTGGGTCAAGTCTCAGACTGGAGTTCTCAGCAGAACCTGAGAAGGTCTTCCAGAGTGAACGGAGTGCTTCACCCTCTGAACCTCTTCACTGGACCGACTTTGGTTTTTCTTTATTTTGAAATCAGTGGTGGTATTATGTAACCTGAGGCTTTTATTTTGACGGTGTGTGCACAAACGTTACCTAATTAAGACCCGACCTTCTTTTCTTGACGCACCAAAGGTCCATTCTTGGGTTTTAGGAAGGCAGGTGTTCTGAAGCTCAGAGAGCCTCACAAACATCTTCATCATGAAAAGGTTCTATTCAATTTGAGGACCAGAACCCCCCAGGACCAGGACCAGGTCTCAGAGGCTTCTGTTAGAACCCAGAACAGAGCTGGCTGAGCATGCAGAACGCACCAGAACCGGCACCAGGGACGTCTTGTTCACCCCTACTGGTTCTGGAGGAAGGTGATGCACGCCGTGCACACCGAGCTCAGCTCTTTCAGAAACGGCGCGTCACCACATCCTCTTCCTCCCATCATGTCAACAAGCAGCTCAACAGGAAGCTCCAACCCTGCAGAACCGAAGCCTCGTGGTTCTGTTCAGTCCGGATTCTATATGACACCAGAAATCCTCCAGTCCTGGTTCTGTCTAGACCAGAATGGTGCATGTCAGACTAAAGAACCCTGACGCTCCGGATGCAGCAACGGGTTTGAAGAGAACATCAACCAGAACCAACAGAGTCTGCCGCATGGTCCAGACCTGGTCCTCCTTCATGACCTAGAAGACCCGGCGCTTTGGTTTCCAAGGATTTAGGGTTGTTCAGTCTGAGTGTAGCGCCCCCTGCAGGATGAGGCTGTTCAGCAGCAGGAACCGTGATGCGGTCGGACAGACTCGGATGGACTGATGTGGACTCACAGAGGCTGTGGTACTTCACTGATGTGAAGATAGTTAAAGGAAGTGCCTTCTCTTCCTCCTGCTGAGAACGAAGGCTGGGACCAGGAGCCGCTCTGGGGGACAGGTTTCACTCTCATGAAACTGGAACTGAGGAAACACCTGAGGAGCAGGTGAACCACAGCAGCCTCACAGCTGCTGCAGTCCGTGGGAACCAGCCCAGCTCTGAAGTCTCAGACGGTTCTCACAGCACAGATCCTACAGGTCCAAAAGATCCAGCAGATCCTACAGGTCCAACAAGTCCTACAGGTCCAGCAGGTCCAAAAGATCCAGTAGATCCCACAGGTCCAACAGGTCCAAAAGATCCAGCAGATCCCACAGGTCCAACAGGTCCAAAAGATCCAGCAGATCCTACAGGTCCAACAGGTCCAAAAGATCCAGCAGATCCAGCAGACCCTACAGGTCCTACAAGTCCTACAGGTCCAGCAGATCCTAAAGGTCCAACAGGTCCAAAAGATCCAGCAGATCCTACAGGTCCAAAGGATCCAGCAGATCCCACAGGTCCAAAGGATCCAGCAGATCCTACAGATCCTACAGATCCAGCAGATACCACAGGTCCAAAAGATCCAGCAGATCCTAAAGGTCCTACAGGTCCAAAAGATCCAGCAGATCCTACAGGTCCTACAGATCCAGCAGATCCTACAGGTCCTACAGATCCAGCAGATCCTACAGGTCCTACAGATCCAGCAGATGACCCTAATTCAGATCTTCTGACACATGTATCCATGAATATGAAGATCTACAGGTGTTGGTTGTTATGATGAAGTTTAAAAATCACAAACTAAATTCTTCTGACTTTTTGAGCTTCAACATTTAGTATCTGTTCCGTGATGCTGCAGAATCTGCAGGTCCAGCAGATCATCCGTGGTCTGTCAGGACCCTCTGGAAGAGAGCAGGAAGTGACATCATGGTCTGAGATGCGTTCTGGCAGGAAAGTGAACCTGAAAGTGACTGCTCCAAGATGACGTCTGCGTAGGTGCGTACCTTCTGAGCTCCTGCCAAAGTTATCAAATGTAGTACCGGCCTAATTAAAAAAAGAACAAGTAAACAGCTCAAACGTTTTTTGAAAGAGAAAGGCTCTTTTAATTTTGGTCTTGATGTCCATTCGTGAGAGAAAGAGAATGCAAAAAGGTGAAAAAGCTACTGCTACCGTATCGAGGAGCACCACGTGTCATGACTATGCCAAGTCGTCTCCAACTGTGGACATGGAAGATTTTCCTCCTCTTCCTAAGACTCCAAGTAAGTCCCCAGCCGCTAGAAAAGCTCTGTTAGTTGCAGAGCCAACTACGTCAGCTTCAAATGAAGTCATCACTGTTTTATCCGAACTGATAAACAAGCGAGCAGACTCATTGGAAATGCGTGCAGATTCCTTGGAAAGGCTGATAAATGACAACTCAAAGAAGATAGATGAAAACACCATGAAGATTGAAGGGATGAGGAGAACCTTAGGATTTGCATGTAATGAAATAAAAGATACACAACAATTTGTGAAAGATGTTGACCAGCGTTTGAAGAATGAGGAGAAAACCGTGGCAGCTCTCCAAGCTCAGGTGTTGGAGTCGTATTCAAGGAGGTGGAACTTGAAACTTTTTGGAGTCACTGAAAGCCCTGATGAAAATGTAAAAGCCGAGGTCACTGAGATATGTCAGAGCATCGTCGCAGAAGACTGGCAGCAGGCTTCATTTGGCATTGATGTTGCACATCGCCTTGGAAAACCCAATCCTAGCAGCTCACGTCCCAGAGCCATCATCATCAGGTTCTCCCAAAGATATTACAGAGATGCAGTCTGGAGGTCCGCTAAAAACAGCTCCTTTCTACGGGAGAAGAAGCTCCGCTTCGCAGAGGATCTTTCCACAGCCGTTAGAGAGGCCCGGCTGAAAGTGTGGCCCCTCATCCAAAAAGCCAGAGAGGAAGGAAAACGAGCTTACTGTGTGGGCAGCAGAGCCTTCATCAACGGTCAAGAAGTCAAGTAATAATTTCAAGATGGTTATATAATATACTATCCTGTCTCTACTATTGCCTTTTGCTAAAAGTAAAACATGGACAGAACTAACTAAAGCATTATTGTCCCAATGCCCACATGGAAAACACAAGACCAAAATATGTTGACATGGGCTTAGTTCAATCTTTCAAAATGTCTAGAACACCTTCAGTGTTCATAAAACATTGTTGAGCTATTGTGTTTTACGCACTTATTAGTGTGCAGGTTAAGCTCAGAAAATAAGTTCTTTCATAGTCTTTGAGAGTATTTTTTCTTGTTCTAAGTATTTCATTGTCTATTGTTTCCCTCAACGCCAGGGGGTTAAGAAGTAATGTCAAACGTAGAGCTACAGTTTTGTTTCTTAAGCAGCTGAATGTTGATCTTTTATTCTGTCAGGAATCTCATTCTATTTGTTCTGATGTTAACTTTTGGAGAACACAGTGGGGTAATGACTTATGGTTTTCTCATCACTCTGAAAAATCTGCAGGAGTTTTAACCCTGAAGCATAAATATAATGGGGATATTCTGTACACACAAACGGACGCAGAAGGGCACTTTGTTGGGCAAGTTATTGATTACAATAATAATATAATAATAATCTTTAATATATATGGTTACAACGCAAATGCAGAGAATGAACAACTGTTTCTTAAAATTGAGAATACGTTAAAAAAATGGCTTCAAAAGTATCCAAACTCTGCTATCATTATAGGGGGGGACTTTAATATGACTTTAAACCCAGAAATTGATCGATGGCCACCCTCACGTGATAAACGCAAAAATTTATTTTTCACATCTTTTATGGAACAGTTTAAATTAATCGACATTTGGAGAGTCAAACATCCTAATGTATCATCTTTTACGTGGAGTAATAAGTCTAGAACAGCCCTTTCTCGTCTAGACTTTTGGTTAATTTCCAGTGATCTACAAGATAAGGATATTTCAGTGAACATTTTACCTTGTCCACTGAGTGACCATCAAGCTGTTCGCATTGATATTGCTTTATGCCCTTCACAAAATGTCAGTAAATCTCATTATTGGAAATTAAATAACTCGTTACTCAAAATTACAGATGTACAAACAAAAATTACCGGTCTTCTATCAAAATTCTTTAATAAAGCCAAATTGGAGAACTCTTTTTCCATCAACTGGGAGTTATTCAAATACGAATCAGCCAAGTTTCTAAGAACATTTGGTAGCAACTTAGCCAAACAAAGAATGCAACAAGAGCATGACCTAATCACAGGCATCTCTTTACTATCCAAAAAACCTCCAGACAGCCTATCAGATGAGCAGAAACTAGAAATAATCAAACTACAGGAAGACTTGGATCAGATTTATAAAAGAAAAGCAGAAGGAGCTTTTATTAGATCAAGAAAACAATGGCTTGAGCAGGGAGAACAAAACTCTTCATATTTCTTTAAAATGGAAAAACATCAAGGACAAATGAACACAATTAATGAGCTAAAAATCAATGACATAAATTGTAGTGATGCTAAAGTAATCTCCAACCACTGCTCATCATTTTACAAAAATTTGTATTCGTCACAATATTCTGTAACAGAGGCCGACTTTTTTTTTAACTCTTTAAAAAGTATTCGATCGATTACAGATTCTGAAAAAGACCTTTGTGACAATCCAATAAGTCTTGGAGAAGTCTGTAACGGCATTAAACTGTTAAAACAAAACAAATCCCCAGGAACTGATGGATTAACGTCTGAATTTTATACTTTATTCGACCAACAGATGGCGCCCTTTCTATTGGAAGTTTACAATGAGAGCATCTCTACTGACACTTTACCATGGAGTATGACCCAAGGCCTAGTTACCCTTATCCCAAAACAGCACAAAGATTTACTTTATATTGATAATTGGAGACCCATCTGTCTTCTTAATAATGATTATAAAATCCTAGCCTTAGTTTTTGCAAAAAGAATCAAATCTGTTCTTAATTCCATAATAGATGAATCACAATCAGGATTTTTAACCAACAGACATATCACAAATAATATTCGTTTAGTTTTGGACATGCTTGATTAGTCATATCTTAATGCAGATGACTCGTTTATATTATTTCTGGACTTTTTTAAAGCCTTCGACACAGTAGAACATAATTTCTTAAACCGTTCTCTTCAAAAATTTGGTTTCGGTAATTACTTTTGCAAAGTCATTAAAACTCTTTACAACAATGCCACCTGCTCTATTAAACTAAAATCTGGCTCATCACCGAGGTTTGATATAAAACGTGGAATCAGACAGGGATGCCCTATTTCTCCATATTTATTTCTTCTTGTAGCTCAGCTTCTCTGTGACCACATTAAATCCAGTCCATTGCTAATAGATCTATTGTTATAAGTCAGCTAGCTGATGATGCGACTCTTTTTCTTAAAGACGGCTCACAAATTCCATTAGCAATAAATATAATTAAATCATTTTCTAAAGCTTCCGGCCTCTCTTTAAATTTGAAAAAATGTGAACTTCTCCCAATTAAATCATGCGATTTGGATTCACTCTTCAATATTCCAATAAAGACATCAGTCACATATCTTGGTATAATAATATCCAAATCTGAAAACGATAGAGGTAGTTTGAACTTTCTTCCAATTATTGACAAAATGAAAAATAGGTTTAACCTCTGGCTCTTGCGTGATCTCTCCATTAAAGGTCGAATTCTCCTCTCCAAGGCTGAAGGGCTCTCCAGATTCATTTATGCTGCTCAGTCTTTGTACGTCAGCAACTCCACAAGTAAAACTGTTGATAAAATGTTATGTAATTTTATCTGGAGGAACCGAACCCATCATATTAGGAAATCTGTTCTAATGAATGATTGTACTAGTGGTGGTCTAAACTTTCTGGATTTCAGTACCTTAAATATGACTTTCAAAATTCATTGGATTAGACATTTTCTGAAAAATTCAAACTCTCTGTGGAACTTCATTCCCAATTATATTTTCTCTCAAGTTGGCGGCCTCGACTTTTTACTGCTCTACACCTACAAGCCTGACAAAGTGCCCCTTAAACTCTCTGCATACCATAAACAGATGTTACTTGCTTGGTCCATGATCTATAAACATAACTTTTCACCTCACAGGTTTTACATTTGGAACAATAGATGCATTCTTTACAAAAACAAAACTATCTTCATCCAACAGTGGTTTGATAATAATATCAGAGTAGTTAGTCAATTATTTAATCAACAGGGTCAGCTCTACACTTACACTGAATTCATCCAGTACTATCAGATCCCTGTTTCTGTGAAGGACTTCTCAGTTGTTGTTGATGCCATTCCCCCCAACCTCTCCTGTCTGTTTAAAGAAACCTCCACTCCATCTGCCCCCCAACTACAGCTTCAAGTAACGGACACTACTGTTGGAAAGCTTTGTTTCTCTACTTTGAAAAACCCAAACAAAGCCATCCGACGACTGTTCCAGCAGGACATTACAACTGAGTCCCCAGCTGTAACTTGTTGGACTTCTCTTCATTGACACGTTTGTTGGGAAGACAAATATCTTCTAAACAACAAAGTGAAAGAGGTTTCATTCAAGATCCTTCACAGGTTTTATCCAACAAATCAGTATATGTCAAGGTTAAAAAGAGATATTGATAAAAACTGTTCATTCTGTGGTCAATTTGAGGAAACATTGATACATATGTTTTGGACTTGCAAGCACACTGAAAAAATCTGGGACAGACTAACAAATCTGATTAAAACTAAAACTTATCCACATTTTACTCTTACATGGAAAAATATTTTATTTGGTTTCTTTAATTATGATAACAAGTTCTCATCTCAATTTTATTTAATAAATCTTCTGATTTTATTAACCAAGCATTATATTCATAAAACTAAATTTAATAATAAAGCTCCCAATTTTTTGGACTTATCGGCCCAAATTAGATCTTACATGCCGTCTATTTCCCCCAGTACAAACAAAAAAGCAATCAAAACATGTCATCTAACTCAGCTTTATAATTTGATGTAATGTTATTTGTATTCCCCCTGGAGTTTATTTTGAACAATTGATGTACAGTTTAATGTTCTTGTTTTTACTGTATGTTACTTGTTTTCGATAATAAAAAGTGCAGAGGAACTTCCTGTAGTTTGGTTTCTGGTGAACAGAAGTTGCAGACATGCAGCAGAACTCCCGAATCCCTCTGTGATCTTCAGGATTCTCCTTTAGCTTCTCTGCAGGCTGAATGTCCTCCATGAAGGAACCCTTTCCAGTCTTCATGATACTTCACTATACTTTTGATGTGTGGTAGATAAATGATACAAAAAATAAATAACTAAAACTGTCCTAAAACTGGTATTTTTTCCAGGTAATAGTAATACATGTAAATCCACAATGAGTAGAACTTTACTAGCAATGTCTTTGTATTAATAAAGATTCTGTCACCGTGCAGAATAAGTGAGTGTTTGACTTAAAAAAAGAATTTAGATTCAGGTGGAAGCTCTTCTTCTGTTTCTTCTCTGACTGTTTTATGCTCAAACAGTTTTCCAAAAATAAAATTTCATTTAGAGCAGGGGTAACAACCCTGGTCCTGGAGAGCCACCTGCCTGCACGTTTTTATTGGCTGGACACACCTGAACCAGGTAATTGTTACGAGTCCCTACTCTTGACTGATTACCTGGTTCAGGTGTGTCCAGCCAATAAAAGGAAGGTGGTTCTCCAGGACCAGGGTTCCCTACCCCTGATTTAGAGTCAGAAGTTACGTTTATCATATATAATGTAAGATAGCAATTTTTCTTTCTTTGCAGCAAATGACCAACAAACCAGCTACTGGTGTGCAGCTCAGTGGTGGAGAACCATAGCTCAGAGGCTCAGTGGAGACAAAAACTTATGGATGCATGTTAGCATGTAGACATGTGGCTGATAGCATGTAGCTGTTAGCATGTTGACATGCTGCTGTTATGATGTGGCTATTAGCATGTTGACATGCTGCTGTTATCATGTGGCTATTAGCACGTTGACGTATAACATCTAACATTTCTATATGTTGCTGTTTGCAAGTACCTGTTAGCATGTTGACATGCTGCTGTTAGCATGTGGCTGTTAGCATGTTGACATGCCACTGTTAGCATGTAGCTGTTAGCATGTTGACATGCTGCTGTTAGCATGTAGCTCAGGACTGCCCATTCCAGGGGCCCGTTTCAACAAGCAGGTTTTGTTGAAACTCCGAGTTCATGAACTCCAAATTCAGTAAAACTCTGAGTTTCTGGTTTCAG
>NC_050523.1:106836-110421 GCF_002922805.2 Oryzias melastigma
AAACAAAGATGAAAAAACTGGATTGACACAAAGTGAAGTGACCAGGTCACTAATGTTTTCATAGTAAAAATGTTTCTTCCTCCTAAAAAGTAAAAACTGATTCAAAAATCCGGACGTCTCTCTTTCCGAGCCTCCCTGAACGCCTCACAGCAGCAGATTAAAAGAGAAAGCAACATTCTCTCTTTCCTGATTGGCCAGCCCTTATTAGGCTCCTCCCACCGCTCCAAAAGTAAAGCAGCAGCTTCAGTCCGGTTCACTGAAGGGGGGGGGGGGTCAAACAAACTCTAAAGGCTGCTGGAGAACCACTGATGACCAGCAGGGCGGCGCCGTCACAGCGTCGCTTCCTGATACAGTCTGTGATGTCACTTTGAGGTTTCTGTCCCGGAGATCGTAGTTTTCCTACCGATGCAACAAAAGCAGAAACCCCGTTTTGGTCCGACCTCCTCGGGCCTTCGTCAGAACCAAACAGAACCCGGATCCTCCAGGCTTCTGCGGACACTACAGGAGTTCTGATGGACTCGTAGAGGTGGTGAGGCCGGGGTCAGAGAACCAGGACCGGATCAGTCCTCAGGACGACCGGCGGCGTCCGTCACACCCTGACCAGGAAGTCGATGCCGAGCGAGGCGGGGATGTGCAGCGCGTCCAGACTCAGAGCGGACGGCGCGTACGGGAACAGAACCGGGTAGGTGAACTTGGTGTCCACCAGGAGCTGGGGTGGGTCGTTCCTCTCCTGGAGACGGTTCTGGGCACAGAGGAGAGCAGAGGTCAAACAACCGTAACCATGGCAACCCTCCTCCCCCCCCCCAGGAAACCCACCTGGATGTTTCTGATGAAGGAGACGGTCACCCGCTCCTCGAACTCGTTCAGAGGCGTGTACAGGTTCAGGATCTTCACGATCTGCAGGGGGACACATCAGAGCGTTACTGGAGGACACCAGAGCCGACCCGGTTGTTGGTTCCGATCCACATCGTGCTCAAAAGCAGGATCAGACCTCCACCAGACTCTGAGGTTGTTGTGGTTCTGGAACCTTCTCTGCAGTTTTCTTGATTAAGTTTCTGTTCCTGAAACTTTCTGCTTCCATCACTCCTGCACTTCTCTGCCCTGACCACCGGGGGGCGCAGTCTCTGCCTCGTTACTGCGCAAGTCTCACATCTTAATGGATAAAGCTGACCCCACCCCCCCACCCTCTGACCAGGTCACAGCTACTGACATCAAAGAGGAACAAGCCCCACCCACTGGCATTTCTGTAGGAAGTCTGTTGTAAATGAAACAGGAAAGTTGTGCGGCGGCGGAGCGGCGAGCACCTGCTGCATGGTGAGCGCCGTGCAGAGCGAGCAGATGGCCTCGGCGTCCTGGGTGGTCTTCTTCTTGACCTGCAGCAGCTGCGCCGCCTGGATGATGGGCTCCAGCGTGGCGGCGGCTTTGCTCTGGAACAGGTTGTTGGCTCTAAGCCACTCCTCCATCTGGCTGGTGTTGTACCTGAAACCCAGATGGCAGCGTCACTGCCCGCCACATGAGGGCGCCGCCGCCACCACCGGCTATGATGTCACCGTCTGATTCAGGGCTGCACCCCTCTCCCTCCGTGACGGGGCGGCGGGGTACCTGAGCTGCATGCCGGTGCTCCAGGAGCAGACGTCCTTGCGCAGCAGCAGGTTGTTGAGCGTGACGGCGTTGACGCAGCTGAACAGCTGCCGCACCACCTGGCCGATGATCTCGGGGTCCAGCCCGTGCTCCTGCATGACGGCGTGGAACTGCCCCAGCTGCCGGATCAGCGCCTCCAAGGTGTAGCTGGTGGGGCCGTCCTCGGTGTCCATGCTGTGCGAGCGGTTCCGGTATCCCATCGGCTTCACGCCCGCCAGGCTGGGGATGCTCTCGCTCTCCAACATGGCCGACACTGTGGAGGAGGCGGAGTCAGAAACAATCGGCTGATGGACACTACCGTTCAGAAGTTAGGGGTCATTCAGACATTATCGTGACATTTTCTCCACCGTTTGTCCAGCCAAGTTTCTCTGAGAAATGTTTTACGGACAGTAGACGGAGGTTACCTGCAGGGTTATGAGGACAAACGTTCGGACGCTGCCCTCCGTCAGAGGGCGGGGTAATGCACACTCCATACAGCCTCACCAGGGGCAGGGCACCAGGACCACCCCATCCCAGGAAGGGAAGTGAAATAATTACAATAACATTTATCTTCATTTAATTTCAAGGGGGGCATCCAATTTGGATCCCTGTCAGCTGTTCCCCGGGGAGGAGTTGGTTAGGTTTAGGGCCCACCCCCCCGGGGAAGGGTTAAGTTTAGGGGTTCTGGACCGGGTTAGGATTAGGAGAACCTCCTCTGGGAGGGATGCTAATCCAGGGGGTGAAGGTCAGGCGCTCATTGAGGCCGTGTGGGGAGAGTGTGTCCAGCCTGGTGATCCAGATCTTCTCAGCCCTCTTCCTCTGGGCCTGGCTCCAGTGTGGATTGCACTCCAGCACTGAGGCCCGGACTGACTCCCAACCATGGGCCAGGAAGTGCTGGACGAAAGTCTGGAGGGTTTTTAGTTGACCCAAAATGTTACGTTTGTGGCCCTGGAAGCGCTGGTGCTACCTCCTCCCCGTCTCCCCCACATACTTATTGCTGCAGTTCTTACATGATGACGTTCACACAGTTGGAGGAGTGGACCGACGCTCCAATGGGTGATTGGAAAACCTGCTTTGTTTTGTTGTTCAGGATCCAAGGTAATTGTTTGAACTCAGGAATTGCATTTGTAGAGTCGGGATTAACAGTAGAGGGGAGTTTTGCCCTCACTAAGTGGTCTTTGAGGTTTTTATTTTTCCGAAATGCAGCAATAAGTCGGAGGTCCTGTCCAAGCTGAGAGTTGATAGTTGTCTTGAAGTGAGTTTTGATTTTTTGGATTAATTTGACGGATGGGCTGCACGGTGGCGCAGTGGTTAGCGCTCTCGCCTCACAGCGAGAAGGCCCCGGTTCAACTCCCGGCTGGGACCTTTCTGTGTGGAGTTTGCATGTTCTCCACGTGCATGCGTGGGTTTTCACCGGGGACTCCGGCTTCCTCCCACCGTCCAAAAACATGCTTCATAGGTTCATTGGTGACTCTAAATTGTCCCTAGGTGTGAATGTGAGAGTGAATGTGTGTGTGATTGAAGCCCTGCGACAGACTGGAGACCTGTCCAGGTGAACCCCGCCTTCACCCTTCAGTAGCCGGGATAGGCTCCAGCACCCCGCGACCCGAAAGGGACAAAGAGGTCAGGAAAATGGATGGATGGAATTTGACGGATGATTCGGAGTAAGTGGTCACGAATGGGATGGCAGGTGACATCTGGGGGGGGTTTGGTTGCAGATATGTTTTCAGGACGCCTCTGAGGAAGGTTCTGGTGTACCCTCTGCTGGACAGGGCTGAACAGAGCGTTCCAGTCGCCTGCAGGAAGTCCTCCCTCTGGGTGCAGATCCTGTGGAATCTCAGCAGTTGGGACTTTACCAAGCCTCTGAAGGTGTGTTTTGGGTGGTAGCTCTCCTTGTGTAGGAGAGCATGTGTGTCAGTGTCTTTGAAATAAACTTTAGTGTCCAGGATGTTGTGTGTGTAGAAT
>NC_050523.1:110946-128220 GCF_002922805.2 Oryzias melastigma
GAGTTTTGATTTTTTTGATTAATTTGACGGATGGGCTGCACGGTGGCGCAGTGGTTAGCGCTCTCGCCTCACAGCGAGAAGGCCCCGGTTCGAATCCCGGCTGGGACCTTTCTGTGTGGAGTTTGCATGTTCTCCCCGTGCATGCGTGGGTTTTCACCGGGGACTCTCCTTGTGTAGGAGAGCATGTGTGTCAGTGTCTTTAAAATAAACTTTAGTGTCCAGGATGTTGTGTGTGTAAAATTTGGGTCCTTTAAATGTTGTAGTGTCCAAAAAATTAATTGATTCCTGATTGATGGTGGATTTTAATTTAATAGAGGGGTTGTGGTTATTTAATGTATCAATGAAGTCTTGGAAGTCCTGTTCTGCGTGAGTCCAAACTCCCCAGATGTCATCCAAATACCTAAAATAGTGCAATGGCTTTTTGGAGCATTTCTCCAATGCCTCTGCCTCCCATTCGGCCATAAAAATGTCGGCATAAGCCGGGGCGAATCTTTTCCCCATCGCCGTTCCCTTAATTTGAAGAAAAAAATGTTGGTCGAATTCAAAATCGTTTCGTGTCAAATTAATTTCTAATAATTGTAAAATTTCCTCATCAGGTCTCTGGGGGTCATGGAATTTATTAAAAATGTTTTTGATTGATCTAATTCCCTCCTGGGTGTTGATGTTTGTATATAAACTGTCCACATCAATAGTAAATAACAAAGAATTTAGGGGGACATTCAAATTTTTAATTTTCTCTATAAAATCATAGGTGTCTTTGATGTAGCTTTTGTGTTTTGTGGATTTAAAAAGTGATCAATAAATTCTGCCGACCTATAGGTCTCACTGCCGCAGTCTGACACTATCGGTCGGCCTGGTGGGATGACGAAGGGGGTGCTCCAGGAGGCTGCTTCCTTATGGATTTTGGGGAGAAGATAGAATTATGTGGCTCTGGGTTCTGAGCTGCCAATCAAGTAGTTCAGTTGTTTAGCAGCAATAAAGGTTTTATGATATAAGTTGTTAATGTTTCAGGGTAAATGGGTCTCTGTAATTGTTTGTAATACCTTTCATCCTCCAGTTGTCTATATCCCTCCCATAAATATGTTTCCGTTTCCATGACAACCACGACACTGCCTTTATCAGCTGGTTTCACAACGATGTTTTTGTTGGTTTTTAGTTCCGTAAGACTAGATTCTCTTACTTGGACAGGTTAGTTTTTGTTCCTTCTATTTTGAAATGTCTATCAAAGTATTTTAAATCTTTTTTGGTTAATTCCAGGACACATGAGGGGGGAGAATTGTCCAGTAGTCCAGCAAGAAGGTGAAAGGAAGTCCTTCCTTTGGGTGGGGCTTGAATTTTGAAAATAAGCCGTTAATTTGACCCTTCTATGGTATTTTTGTAAATCAAAAAATAAAGAAAGCTGAGGAGTGGTCAACCTGGTTATGTTCGTTAAGGTCATCACATGTTTAAACCCTCCTGAGAATATGGACTTCTGGGGCAAATGAGTTTAAAGGTATTGACCAATGTTGCATCATGGCAGCTGCTGTCTGAGGTGACCAGAGGAGGCCATCCTCCAACGTTTTGAAGTCACATCCTGGGAGATCACCTGACAGTTCCGACTCTGGATCACCTGCCTGTAACCACCAGAGGTATTCTGGGGTTCAGTGTCTTGCTCAAGGACACTTCTACACACGGCAAGGCGGGAACTGAACCTGCAGTCTTCTGACCAGAGATTGACTGGCCTACCGCTGCACCACAGCCACCCCAGACTTGAGACGCCTGCAGCTCTGGAGGACTCCCAGCTTCTGCTTCAGGACCAGGAACCCGGGAGTCCACCAGAACCGGGACTCTGCAGGACTCAGACGACCTCAGAAGCTGGGATCCCCTCTGCTGCCGTTTCCATGGTAACGGCTCACAGAAGCTCCACACAGGAGAGCAGAGCACGCCTGGATCTGCTTCATCACCTCCTCACAACATCACTCCTCCCATGCTGAGCAGCAGCAAGAGGGGGAGGAGCTTCTGTCAGCAGAACTACCACGAGGAACCAGAGCAGAACTTCTGCAGGAGGAGGAGGAGTCAGAGAAGATGAGCCGCTCCGGTGGGCGGAGCCACTCACCGATCATGGGCTGGATGATGGCCTCGGCCACCTTGATGAGCTGCTGGTAGATCTGGATGGACAGGTCGCTCAGCACCTGCCGGTACTCGGCCAGGTCGAAGTTCTTCAGGCAGTGCTCGTTCTGCTTGTCCGAGTTCTGGGTCATGAAGGCCTGAGGAGCACAGACCGGGCAGGTCAGGCGGGCGGAGGGGGCGGGGCCGCGGGCGGAGGGGGCGGGGCTCACCTCGTCTCCGCTGTACTGCTTCAGGCAGTGCAGCAGCCGGCTGGTGTTGGCCAGCCAGAAGGAGATCATCTCGAAGTCCTCGCTGTTCTTCTGCAGAGCGGTGCAGAACCCGTCAGAACCGAGCTGTCTGTGCGTGCGCCAGCGCGTGCGGACCGCTCACCTTCAGGACCTTCTTGATGGCGTTGATGGTGGAGGTGAGAAGAGACTCCACCTTCTGGTCGTCGTTGACGTGGTCGGCGTGGCGGATGCACATGAAGAGGATGTAGGCGGGCAGACAGGGGACGGTGGCGGACACCGAGCTGGGCCGCACGTCTGGACACAGATACACCTGTGAGGAGGCGGAGCTCCACTCAGCAGACCCCGCCCCTTCCTCCCCAAACAGAGGAGCCGCTTCATGCTCCTCATCATCATCATTCTCATCATTACATTTGTTAAAACCTGCAGGAAGCTTCTCCTGAAGAAAGACCAGTCCAGTCTGACCCCGCCCCTTCACAGATGCACTTTGACTCCGCCCACAGACACACCTGTGATCAGAGCCTTGATGAGGCGTGCTTCATCCTCCTTGCTGTACTCCAGCATTCCCTCAAAGTCCTTCTCCTTCCTCTGGACCGTCACCTGCCGGCTCAGCTCGGGTCTGGCGGAGACGCTCTGAGCGGCGGCGGCGGCGGCGGCGGCTGGAACAGGGACAGACGCTGTGAGACACGGCTGGCTCTGACCTCTGACCTGCTGCTTCTCTCTGCTCTGCTACCTTCCAGTTCCTGGACCTTCTTCATGTAAATCCTCAGCTGCTTCTTCAGCTTCCTCTCGTTCTTCTCCAGCTTCTCCACCATCTCCTTCAGATCCTGCGAGCAGACGGCGCAGACGTCAGAGGAACCTGCAGTGTCAGGCGGCGGCTGCAGGAGCATTCGGCCTGAAGGCAGCGCCTGCGGCAGATGCTGCCTCCAACAGGTGGCGTCTGCAGCAGTCGTCTGCAGACGCCACCGGCTGCAGCCGTTCTCACCAGGTTGTCGTTGGTGAGCCTGGTGATCTCCTGCTGGACGCTGTACTCCACCCGCGCCTCCGGGGACAGCGCGGCGGTGTAGTTGAGCAGCTCCTGCTTCTTCTCCAGGTCCTCCTTCAGCAGCTCGTTCTGGGTGTGAAGAGCCTCCAGCTCATCCTGATACTTCCTGGACTGAGACTGCAGCTGTGCCTCCAGCAGCCTGGAGGCCAGAGAGGAGAAACTTCAGTTCTTCTCGTTCTAGCAGCAGAACGAGGCTCCTCAGAACCAGAACCGGGTCTGAGGAGCCTCGACCAAACTTCCCCTGCAGGAGAACACCTGAAGAACCACACAGAGAGGCGGAGCAGACACCTGGACACTTGTTTGAGGCCCTGATAAGCCAAAGCCAGCTCGCCGTCTTCGTTCAAGCGGCACCAGTCCTGCAGGCGACTGGCGTCCGGCAGCAGAGGAGCAGAAAGACGGAGTGAAAAGCTGCACAGGAGGAGGCGGAGCCAGCGGAGGAGGACAGAAACATGAGGCAGGAGGAGGCGGAGCCAGCGGAGGAGGACAGAAACATGAGGCAGGAGGAGGCGGAGCCAGCAGAGGACAGAAACATGAGGCAGGAGGAGGCGGCCGGGTTCGGCGGCTCTTTACTCACTTGTTGGATTGGGTCAGTCCGTGGTAGTCGTGGTCTCTGCTGCGGTCTGGACCCCCATCAGGTTCCTGTCACACAGGAGAAGCGTGAAGACCCGCCCCCATCAAAACGCCGTTTCTAACATGTTCTTGTTCATTTTCCTGATGATGGAGGACGAACGTTAAGAAGTGAAGATGATCACAGCTGCCAGTGTTTCTGTGATAAAATCCTGATGATCAGGAGAGGACCAAAACCTGCCGTTTGTGATGGAGCAGCTGGAAGGGGCGGGGCCAAGTCTCCCTGCTCCTCCTCCTTCCTGCATCTGAAAGCTTTGATACACAGTTCTGACATTCTCAGCATTTTTTGCGCCGCTGTTTGGTTGGAGCTATAACTATGTGAGGGAGAGAGAGGAAGGGGGGCGGGGTTGCCAACAGTCCCGCTGTTGCATTCTACTGCTGCTGGTACTTTTCAACGCGCTCTGGCAGGTGAAGAAAATGATCTTAATTAGCACCTCCCAGCTTTAAGTCAGGGGAGGCAGAGTGGGAGGAGCTGGGAGGAGCTGGGAGGAGCTGGGAGGAGCTGGGAGGAGCTGGGAGGAACTGGGAGGAGCTGGGTCTGAGGTTCAGGTTTTTGTTGGACCTCGTTAGTCTTGATTTGGAGGCTTTGTTTGTTTTGGTCTTGAGCCGGAGCTGCTGACTCAGACGGTTGGGTCAGCAGTCTCCATGACGTATTTTAGGTTTGTCTGACGTTCCTGTGGTTCTGTGCAGAGGAACCAGATCTCCACAGAACCACAGTTTTCTGGAAACGGTAAGTTTCTGCAGGACGGCGTCGGATGGACTCACCGTGTTCTGGCTGTTCTCCTCCTGCTGGGCCCTGCTCACGATTTGGGTCCTCAGGATGAGCACCTCTTCCTTGCGGGCGTCCAGCTCCTCGTTGGCAGACTTCAGCTGGCGGAGCAGCAGGTTATAGCCATCCTGCAGCTCGCCAGACGGGCCGTCCGGCGCCGCGCGCTCGCTCAGCGCCTTCCTCAGCTCGTTCAGGTCGTTCTTCAGCTTCTTGTTCTCTGATTCCAGCTCCTGTCTCTGCAGGGAACCAAAGCGGTGAGTCTCTCCTCACAGGTGACCCACAGAACCTCAGACGTGACCCAGAACCGTTCTCTGAACAGTGATGGTCCTTCAACACTTCCTGAACGACCCAGATGCTCTCTGCAGTCTGAACCATCAGTGACGACCTGAAGACCTACCAGCAGGCACATGGTGGAGACCTGACCCTGATCCAGGACCAGGATTTAGGGACCCTAATCCTGACCCTGATCCAGGACCAGGATTTAGGGACCCTAATCCTAACCCTGATCCAGGACCGGGATTTAGGGACCCTAATCCTGACCCTAATCCAGGACCAGGATCCAGGGACCCATATCCTGACCCTGATCCAGGACCAGGATCCAGACCCTGCTGGACCCGGCTGCTCTGATCTCCCTCTGATCTTCTCTTTCCTCCTACAGCAGGTTCGAATCTTCAAACATCAAAGTGGAACAGACTTTGGAGTTCTGTACCTTCAGGTTGTCGTAGGCCAGATCTGCGGTCTCCTGCTCAGAAACTGGACTTCTTGGTTCCGAGCCCTGAAGAAAGAAAGCGAGTTACGGTGTGGAGAGTTTAGGAGGCGTTCTGCGGAACCGTCTCGGGGTGAAGAGTCCACCTTGCGCCTGGCGAGCTCCTCCATCTTGTCCAGGTTGACCTGCAGCCGCTTCCTCTCCTGCTCCAGCTCCCGGACCCTCTTCTGCAGTTTCAGGAACAGGCCGATGTCCATGGCGGCCTTCTCCACCCCCAGCTCCTGAACAACCACAGTCAGCGACTTTCACACCCCGGCACAGAGCTCAAGCTCCTCCCACTTACATCCACCAGCTGGACGGCGTCCTCCGTGTCTCCCACCTCTGAGGTGGAGACGGACGGGTAGTTGGAGTCGGACTCCAGGCTGCTCTGATTGGACGGGTTCCTGCGGTGTCCGGGATGGAACTGAACGAGGAGAAGCTTCAGTTTTCAGAGACCTGCTCCTGGATCTCCACCAGGAGTCCAGACTCACCTTGTTCAGGCTCAGCTCCTCCTTCAGGTTGTCGTAGCGCTGCTCCAGCCTGGAGAACTCCTTCAGGAGGTTCTGGTACCGCTGCCGCTCCTCATCCAGCTCCGACTGCAGAGACGCACTGCTGAGCTCCACTGTGACGCACACATGCACACGCACGAGCACACCCCCACACACACAAGCACACACACACGCGCACACGCACACACATTCAGAGAGAAGGTTTTTGGGTTCAGTCTCAATTTTCCTCTCAGAACTTAAAACTGACAGAACTCGCGCAGGTTCTGATCCGTCCGGACTCTGGAGGTGACCGCTCCCACAGGTGTGAGCCTCACCTTTGCTGTTCGAGGTCTGCTGCTGGATCTGCTGGTTGAGCTCCTCCTTCTGGCTTTTTAGCAGAGCGTTCTCCTCCTGCAGCTCCTCCACCCTCTGAGGACCAAGAGGAGACAGACCTGAACCTCTCTGACCTCTGACCTGCAGAGACTCCTGGCCGTTCTCTTCACCTGTGAGAGCTCCATCTTCTCGCTGACGTGCTCCTCCTCCAGCTTCTTCCTGCTGGCGATGGCCTCCTGCAGCTGCTGCCGCAGCCGCTCCAGCTCCTCCTGCAGCTCCCGGCCTCCGTCGCTCTGGTGGCTGCGCACCTCCTCCAGCTCCTTCTGCAGCTTGGAGACCTCGGAGCCCAGAGTGGTGTTCACCGTCACCAGCTGCTCGTTCTGGACCTTCAGCTCTTTGGTCTGCACACAGGTCCAGGTTCAGGTTGTAGCTGTGATCAGTGTGCACGTGCATGTGTGTGTGCGTGCACGGTCACCTGATCGTCCATCTTCCTCTGCAGCTGCACGATCTTCATCTCCATGCCCGTGTTCAGCTTCTTCAGGTGTTGAGCGGAACGAGCTTCGATCTTCAGCTGCTTCAGTTGCCGTTTGGCCCGCATGCACCTGAACGCACCCTGAATGACCACGGCGGCGGCGCGCGCACGTCGGAACGTCCTTCTCTGCAGCCAGCCGCGCACGTTCTTCTGGATGATCATGGCCTTGTGGTGCAGCAGGAACTGCAGGAGAAACGTGCACGTGAAGTCCAGCAGAGCTCGGGGGAGGGGCACTTCAGAGTTCAAGGGTCAACAGTGATGATGTCACTTCCTTTACCCCCCCCCACACACACACACACACACAGAGTCATGCAGAACAGTCTGGAGAACACAGACGTTCTCTGCTGCAGCTTCAGCTCCTCAGGATCTCCTGCTGACACCTCCACACACACAGGCCTGAGTCTGTGGGTCTGCTGCCTCCTGCTGGTGTGGAGCGTCTCTGCGGCGCCTCCTCTGGTTTGCTGCTGGAAAAGTCTCAGAAGAACCAAATCAAAGATCCTCTCTGGACGACATCTCACTTCTGCCTGATATCAGAGAAGCTTCACTGGACCCTAAAGCTACGAGTGAGAAGAAGGCGGAGCCTGAAGACGTTCCTGCTCCTGAAAGCCTCTTTGAGGAGCAACAACAGGCTCTGGGTCGTCTCGATTATCTACTGGTCAGAAACATCTGACCTGCAGGGGAAGATCTTAATTATCCTACAGTTCTGCACGAGGAACTCTGAGGAAACCTCGAGGTAACCCCGAGGAACTCTGAGGAAACCTCGAGGTAACCCCGAGGAACTCTGAAGTAACCCTACTTTCACCCTGGTTTATTCCTGGAACAGAACCTGGTTCCATACCTCCCAGTAGATCCTGCGGGTCAGCGTTCCTCGGGTGAACGCCTGGATGGTGACCACGGCCCGCCTCTTCCTCAGGTAGGCCCGCCTCTCTCTCACCATGCGGTACTGTTTCTGGCAGAACAGGGCGGCCCGGCTAAGGCGTAAGAACTCTGCGTACCTGAAGAATACCCAGAGGAATCCAAAAACCTCATTCTTGAAGGACCCGGATGGTTCTGGAGTTCAGGTGACCCAAACAGGAAATGAGGACTGACCTGCGGGCCAGGTAGCCCCGCCCGTATCTTTGCAGGGTCAAGGCAGATCTGCGGATCTTGCGGTACCGGATCCTCTGCAGCCAGCCCCGAACCGTCTTCTGGATCACGATGCAGGCTGAGCGGAACTTATCGGCCCGCAGCTTCTCCAGGTATGCCACCTGACCGGCCCGGAAGAAGATCTTCGTCTTCCCAAACTGGAACATGTCGGGTTCCTGACGGACACACAAAGGAACGTGGATGCAGCCCCCAGACCATCCCGGGTCTGTCATGAGCCCGGTGGTCCGGTTCACAGAGGTTTTCACTGACGACACACACTGAGCTGTCGTTGTGTACCTATGCCTTACAGTGAGTGAGCTGTCGTCGTGTTCATACAGAGCACACTAAGCTTTCGTTGTGTAACCGTAGCTCACAGTGAGCTGTCATCGTGTACCTGTAGCTCCCACTGAGCTGTCGTTGTGTTCATACAGAACATAATGAGCTGTCGTTTTCCCACAGAGCACACTGAGCTTTCGTCGTGTGCTGGTAGCTCACACTGAGCTGTCGTTGTGTACCTGTAGCTCACACTGAGCTGTCGTCGTGTTCATACAGAACACAGTGAGCTGTCGTTGTGTTCCTGTAGCTCACAGTGAGCTGTCGTTGTGTTCCTGTAGCTCACACTGAGCTGTCGTTGTGTTCCTGTAGCTCACAGTGAGCTGTCGTTGTGTTCCTGTAGCTCACACTGAGCTGTCGTTGTGTACCTGTAGCTCACACAGAGCTGTTGTCGTGTTCATACAGAACACAGTGAGCTGTCGTTGTGTTCCTGTAGCTCACAGTGAGCTGTCGTTGTGTTCCTGTAGCTCACAGTGAGCTGTCGTCGTGTTCATACAGAACACAGTGAGCTGTCGTCGTGTACCTGTAGCTCACAGTGAGCTGTCGTTGTGTGCCTGTAGCTCACAGTGAGCTGTCGTTGTGTACCTGTAGCTCACACTGAACTGTCGTTGTGTGCCTGTAGCTCACAGTGAGCTGTCGTCGTGTTCATACAGAACACAGTGAGCTGTCGTCGTGTACCTGTAGCTCACAGTGAGCTGTCGTTGTGTACCTGTAGCTCACACTGAACTGTCGTTGTGTACAGCAGTTGTTTCTCACCTTGATCAGCGTCTCCAGTAGGTTTTTACACACCAGCTTCTTATCTGCAGCGGTCATGTCGGACCGCTTCATCAGAACCCGGTACCGGCTGAAGAACTCCAGGTACGTCCACCTGCATGCACGTGCACACACACACACACAGAGTCACATGATTCCAACAGCTGGCTGTCTGTTGAGAGCAGGCAGCCGAGGATGAAGAAGAGTTCTGCTGAACTTACCTTGACGGATACCCAGCGGCACTGATCCGGATGGTCTCCAGAACTCCACAGGCCCGGAGCTGCTGCACAGCTCGCCGGGAATCGAACCTGAGTGGACACAAACATTTGAAACCTGTAAGAAGCTTCAGGATCCGAGACAACCAGCCGCTCACCTCATCTTTCTGCCGGACATCAGGACGGAGAAACGGCCTGAGCTTCTGCTGCGGCGGCCCGGCACCATGTGACCCGATTAGATTAACTAGAACTTCACATTCCTCACAGACAGCACATCCTGTCTTCTTCTGAGAAACTCAGGGGTCATGAGGAGGCAGCTGATTGGCAGGCATGTGATGATGTCATCATGACCGACAGAAGACTGCTCGGAGCTTATGTGAAAGTGTGTTTTTGTGTGAACTACATTTCTTTCTGATTCTGCATCTCTGCTCACTCTTGCTGCTTTACGTTGCGTTACGTTTACGGTAGTCCCGCCCCTTTTCAGCCGGATCACTACCTGGAGCGGTGACTGTTGATCTGACTGTGTTGAAACCACACGTAGAGAGATCGGATCGATTTCTTTCATAGGTTGTATTCCCGCCTCCACGTCTAGGTTGATGACTCTCCGTCATGACGAGCTTCACTCTCACTGCGGGAACCGAGTCTGAATGACGCCGCTTTCCACCGCTACCTTCATGTCATGTGACCCAGTTTGACGACTTTCTGTCCGGTAGAAGTCAGAGGAAAGATAAAAATAAGAATTTAACTAGAGGAACTTTTAGTGGATAAGAGTTAGTAAATAAGGACATAGATGGTTCAGGCTGGAGGGGGCGCCCTCCCCGCGCCGCAGCAGCACTCCGCCTATTGGCTAGCTAACCGCCCAGCGCCAACCGTGTTCGGCGTGAACTCGGCTTAATGAGATAAACCACAGACCACGACCGTCTGAGGTTTCCGTCATCTCTGTTCTCAAGAGGTCCTGGTCATCTCCAGCTTTACAGCCAGAGTGACCCTTCCTTTGGTTTGGATCAGAACCAACAGACAGAACCAGAACCGGGCAGCAGCAGACTCACGAGAAGGCCTCCTTGAAGTCATTGGGTTTGATGCAGCGGACGTAGTGCGGCGTGGTGGCGTTCAGCGTGTCCATGAGAAGGTGCAGAGAGGAGCGGAACTGAAACACAGATGCCCATCAGATCCAAACTCCAGAAGGTTCCGGATCCCGGAGGACCTGCCAGCTCACCTGGAGCCCCACAGACTTCCTGTGCTCCTTGTTGGGGGCTTTGGGACTGGGCTTCAGAGCTCTGACGTTGACTCTGGAGGGCTTGGACGAGGGGGGGGCGTCATCCTTGTCCAGAAACAGGTCAGCCACCATCTGAAACTGAAACAGGAAGACGGTTTGCTCCAGACCCAGAAAGGAAACCAGAAGATCTCTTAAGCCTGGACTCCAGCACCAGAGGTGACCTCTGAAGGAACCAGAGAGTCTCAGACTGAACCGACATCGAGAAAGTTCCAGAAGAAACACATGATGGAAGGAAACTCGTTTTTGTGTGTTTGTCCTGATCTTCAGTCAGGATGAAGATGACGAGTTCAGAGTCTGGAGATCTTCATCAGGGTCTGACTGAAGGAAACGTCTAAGGGGCCGGCAACGTCATGGACTTCCTGAAGACCATCCAGGATGGTTTTTGTTAATGAAGGAAGTTCTGGATCAGTCCAGGAAGATGGAGATGGTTGATCTTCATCCTAGATTATCTGCAGGTTCCATTCTCAGGACTCCAGCATCTGACTCCACAGCAGGTCTGCTCCTGTAAGCCATGGGGCTCCCTCCAGCAGAACCTCCAGCAGAACCTCCAGCCGAACCTCCAGGAGAAACTCCAGCAGAACCTTCAACAGGATCCTGGTTCCTACCTGGCTGGCTTTCAGAATGTTGATCTGCTCTTCATACACCGTGTCTCGATTCTTCTCCAGGAAGCCGTCACACTGGTACTCCACCTGCAGACAGAACCGGGTCCAGGTGGGATCGGGTTCTTCAGGGACCGTCCTCCTCCAAAGACCATGGATGTTGGGTGTGACAGACTCTCACCTTGTCAGCAAAATGGATGACGATGAAGGAGACGTTGGACATTCGAGGTTTCTGGAAGTGTGCGCTGCTGGAGTGCTGCTTGTAGAGCTTCTGGGCCCAGTTCTGGTCCGTTCCCTTCGGAACCTGAAAGAGGGATTAAAAGCAGATGAGCATGGAACAACTGAAGACACATCCTACAGACTGAGGGCAGAGCTGCGTTCATGTGTGAAGTAAACTTCACTAGCAGACCCAGGACTGAGCCCTGTGGAGCTCCACTACGAGTTCAGGAACCGAGCAGTACCTGAAGGTCCAGAGTTCTGGAGGGTCTCACCTTACACTCCTCGTCCAGCAGGTCTAGGATTCCGAGGCGAGCCTCAATCAGGTCGATGCAGGGCTGGTTGTCGTGGAAGTCGATCAGAGTCCACGGGATCTGCTCCTTCATGTACTCCTCCTGCTCCAGTTTGAAGACATGCTGGAGGAGGACAGGAGCAGAGTGAGGATGAGGACGAGGAAGAGGAGGCGGAGCAAGGAGGAGCGACGGCAGAGCTGGACCCTCACAGAGTTGAACTGCTGCTGCAGCTTCTCGTTAGCGTAGTTGATGCAGAACTGCTCAAAGCTGTTCACCTCGAAGGTCTCGAACCTGCAGAGACACACGCAATCCTGACACCTTAACCACCGACGGAGGGGGCGGGGCCTAGAGCGGCAGCCTACCCGTAGATGTCCAGGACTCCGATGAAGGAGTGCTGCTTGCTAGAAGTCTGCAACGCCTTGTTGATGTGCTCCACGATCCAGTCGAACAGCCGAGCGTAGATGTGCTTGGCGAGCGCGTCGCGCGCATTCACCGCCTGCTTGGCCGCCATGCTCTTCACGTAGGTCTCGGATGCCGTCACCAGTTTCCTGTGGCAGAGCCAGTGCTCCATCTGCTGAAGCTCCACCCCCAGGAGTTTACAAAAGCTCTGGAGGTGGGCGTCGTCTCTCTGCCACATAAACACGCCTCCATTACAATCATCCCATGAGCCTGGAGCTGCGGCGCGCACGACCACGTACCGAGATGCGGCAGGATTCTCCGTCCCGCTCCGAGCAAATCTGGATGTTCCCAAGATGAAGGATGGAGGCCACGATCTTGAAGATGCTGCTCTGACTGCTGTCCTTGATCCCTGCAAAAACACCGGATCCCTGTTCACACGTGCAAACCTCAGGAAGGGTTAGGAGGACAAACGTTCGGACGCTGCCCTCCGTCAGAGGGCGGGGTAATGCACACTCCATACAGCCTCACCAGGGGCAGGGCACCAGGACCACCCCATCCCAGGAAGGGAAGTGAAATAATTACAATAACATTTATCTTAATTTAATTTCAAGGGGGGCATCCAATTTGGATGCCTGTCAGCTGTTTCCTGGGGAGGAGTTGGTTAGGTTTAGGGCCCACCCCCCCGGGGAAAGATTAGGTTTAGGGGTTCTGGACCGGGTTTGGATTAGGAGAACCTCCTCTGGGAGGGATGCTAATCCAGGGGGCAAAGGGCAGCCGCTCGTTGAGGCCGTGTGGGGAGAGTGTGTCCAGCTTAGGGCACGTGTCAAAGTCAAGGCCCGGGGGCCGGATCCGGCCCTCCGAGTAATTCTATCCGGCCCTCCAGATCTTTTTATTGTTATTAATGACCCGATGTTATCTTGAGCTCATTTCTAACTTGTATAATTGTGACAAAATATGTTTTTATGGAGAGTAAAATATTGAAAGTTATTTAATGTTTAAGTTGATTTATTCTGGAACAATATTCCTGCATTTTTATGATTCATAATTATGTTAAAAAGTTACAGTTTTAAAATGTACTTTTTGAGTGTTCAATAAATGTTTATTATGTTCGGCCCGTGACCTCAGGTGTTTTGGATTTTGGTCCCTGTGTGACTGAGTTTGACCCTCCTTGGTTAGGGAACGCGGTGAACTCGGTCTCTGGGTCTCTGCAGACCCACTCTGAGGGTCAGCCTGCAGAGACCAGTTCTACAGAGAAACTACATTTGAAGACCTTAAATCATAGACCTTAAAAATAGAAGCCATGAGGTCATGAAGCAGGAAGCAAACGAGTGTCCCAAAGTGAGAACCGCCCCTTCCAGGAAGAGTCTCTGCAGCTCCGCCCCCAGACCAACACAAGCACTTTCTCCACACAGCTGGCCGTGCTCAGAAAGACAGTTTAATTTCAAACTCACAATCCCGTAAATCTTTCTGTCCGGTCTCCAATAAATTCCTGCTCTAACAGGTGTTTGTGTATTTGTGTTGTGAACCAGTGTAGTGATGGGCGGGGCTACTAAAGGCAGTTGTATGGTATGTACATTCATCTCTGCTGAGGCCGGCCCTAGGTTGATGTTATAAAATGGAAGGCGGAGCCTCAGAGATTGAGGTTTCTTACCTCTGAGAAGGAAAAAAAAAACAAACAAAAATGTTTTCATATTTCATAATTTGTTCTTTAGTGTTCCAAAGGTACTATAGGATCATTTGGATACAGTTTACTCTGAGGCTGAAGAACATCATGGCATGAGTCCTGTAACATGAAGTTCCAACACACCAAACAGTTCAACGAAATAGGAGGGAAAAACATTTAACTCAAGAGATGAAAACATTTACAAATAGGAGATGAAGATGATTACCTGGTCATCAATGAATGCGTGGTTCTTTCTTGTTTTTAATTCTCCTCTATTTTAACCAATAATTGACCATTTTTATCAGTTATTTTGGGACCGATATCAATAGCTTGCTGTGACTTAGAACTGCAAACATATGTGTGCAACAGCGCCCCCTGCTGTGCAGACAGTTGTTACCTAGTAGTGTGAAGGCCTCTCTGGTCTTTCGGAAGTCTTCAGCATCATTCACGCCTTCGATGAAGATGTTCTCTCCTAGAGAGGTGTACGTGAAGTCCTCTGCACTGGCTGGGGGGGATAGAGTGGTTAACAAGTCAGGCTCTGAGCTTAAATTCTTCATCCTCATCAAAAGCAACGGGATGCAAAGATCAGTACGACTCACTAAGGCCGAGGTCCCTGAACTCTGGAAGACTCCCCGAGGCACACAGCTGGTAGAAGATGTGGTAGTTCCTCTCATCTTCAGCCTGCAACACCAAGACACAAAGTGTTCAGCTCCTGGATAACAGGAGCCATCCCTTCAGGATAACAGGAGCCATCCCTTCAGGATAACAGGAGCCATCCCTTCAGGATAACAGGAGCCATCCCTTCAGGATAACTCCTCGATAACAGGAGCCATCCCTTCAGGATAACTCCTGGATAACAGGAGCCATCCCTTCAATAACCGGCCACATACTCACCTGGAAGACAACGCGAGACTTCTCCAGCAGGTAAGTCCTCATGTTAGCACCGATGATGTGGTAGTGTCTGCTGAAGCCGATCTGGATGTACTTCCCAAAGCGACTGCTGTTGTCGTTCCGTGTGGTTTTGGCGTTTCCAATGGCCTGATGGGAAAAAAAGTCAAAAGCAACAATGTGCTGTTTTTCAGACACTGAAATCCCAGTTCTAGCATGGATCCTCGTTGGCGTCCTCACCTCCATAATGGGGCTAGAGGCCAGAACCTTCTCCTCCACGCTGGTGTCGTTGGTGGAGCCGCCCACAGTGGCAAAGAACCTCATGGCATACTTGGCAGAAACCGTCTTACCTGCTCCAGATTCCCCGCTCACGATGATCGATTGGTTTCGCTCGTCTCTACAAAAGTACCACAGAAAAAGACGGTCACCAACTCTCTGATGACACGACTGTTAGCAAGCTCACTTGAGGGAGCTACATTTACAGAAAAAAAGACGATATTTATAGAAGCAAGATGCTTTGGACTGAATCTTTAGTGTCAGAATAAAGAGTACCCATCCCTCGAGGCTTCAGGTGTGGTTTACCTGTCTAACTTGTGACAGCAGGAATTGACACGACCAACCCCCTGTTGGAGTCTCATCCCTTGAAAGAGAGACCTGGGGGTTTGGTTTGGATCAGACCTGCCTGGTACTAAAACTGGCTGTTGGGACATGAGACTTGTTTAGAAGGGAACCAAGGGTGAAGCAAGAAGAAAGATACCGATCTAGATGAACTCTGAAACCAGTTTTCTACAGAGTGCTTGGAGAAAGACCAAGGAGTGTTTGGTGGATGAGAGGAAGGGTCTTTGTGTCTTCAGTCTGTACATGTGGACTGTGGTTGTGAGATGCAATGACGGTGATGAACATCGTCCCAGACCTGAACCTGAACCTGAACCCGGTTTTGTTGTTGAAGGTCTTTCCACAAGTGCAGAAGACATCATGACTTTAGGCTGCAGCTGGATGATCGGCTTTATGGTCGTGTCATCAGACTTTATCCTGGAAACTCTGGTGAAAGGAGAGCTGAACTCTCAGCTGACCATCTGGTGAGCTGGATCCATTGGTGGGAGAGATGCCAGAAAGATCCATGAGCTCCAAACTTGTGTTAAGGATCAGCTGGGAACATCAGAACCCATCAGATGGATCTGTAGCTGCAACCTCCACAAGAGCTTCAACCACAGTCTTGTTGTCCTCCGTTGCTGATGGACCTGACCAAAACTGTGGAACTGAGGTGGTTGGTACCTGCTGGTGCAGCAATCCTCAGACTGAGTGGTGGACTTCACATGAGAGAGAGGTTCTTAAACCAAAGACATGGATCCAAGAGGCCAAGCATCAGACCAAGAAGGGTCTGGATTTTGTGTCCCTGTCTGGATTGACATGTCTCTGCAACAATTCTGTGGAACGTAGGGGAAGCACCTCTACACCGGAAAGATGGGATGGTGGTTTGCTGCACAGATAACTATCAGTACCTGGTTCTCCACTGGAAAAAGTGCAATAGGATAGAGATGGGATATGAAGTTCAGCTGTGGGAAGGAATTCGAAGTAGATCTACAACTCCCTCCTGTCAAGAGGAGACATTATTACTAGTTTGAGAACTCCTGGAGACCTGGCCTCTTCCTGGGAAGACATTAGAGGTTTATCCGACCAGGGACTCAGTACACAGTCTAGAGAATATTCCTGCTTGGTAGGTCCTGGGCAGGGGGTCTTGGCATCCTTGCTAGCCCTCGTGTCCTTATGAGCCAAACCCAGAACCATCAAGAAAATGAAGGCATCAATGAATCAGCCCAACCTCTGACAGGTGTGGTTTACCTGGCCATTTGTTTGTATGCCTCCTCAGCCACAGCAAAGATGTGTGGGTCCATGTCGCCCATGTTCTGCCCACTGTAGGCGTTGATCACCTCTTCTCCATAGATCTGCAGGGACTCGTACGGGTTGATGGCCACAAGAACGATGCCTAAACACACAGCAAACCAACTCAACACAAAACACACAACACTTCATAACACACAAACACTCCCACAAGGCCTGCAGAGTGAGCCTCACTTGCTCGATGAGACTCCGCCCACTAAAAACCTGCTTTCCTAGTGGTCAGCAAAACTGATGAAACAGCTTCAGATGTGATGATCTCGAGTTCTCTG
The DNA here is from genome assembly GCF_002922805.2 of Oryzias melastigma. Classification (NCBI taxonomy): domain Eukaryota; kingdom Metazoa; phylum Chordata; class Actinopteri; order Beloniformes; family Adrianichthyidae; genus Oryzias; species Oryzias melastigma. The sequence continues at coordinate 127,750 of NC_050523.1, forward strand.
CAGAGGAGAAACTGTTCTACCAGGACGTCCACTTTATGGGGGAGGGGTACTGCAGGGTTTCACATTGTGTACTTGTGTGTACTGTTGTATGCTTCTGTGTACTTATGCGTACTGTTGTGTACTGCTGTGTACCTAAGTACACTATTCTGTACTAGTTTGTTATTTTGTACTGCTGTGTACTGTGGTGTATTGCTGTGTAAGACAAGGCAAGTTTATTTGTAGCTCGTTTCATGTACAGAAACAATTCAAAGTGCTTTACATAAAATACTAAAATAAATCAAAAGAAATAGTAAAAATGTGATCATTACAATAAAATTAAAAGAAAGTGAAAAGATTTTAATTTAAAACAAGCATAGATAAACTTTTGAATACATATTAATCAAATAGAACAGGTGAGTCTTTAACCTGGATTTAAATACACTGAGTGTTTCAGCTGATCTAAGGTTTTCTGGAAGTCTGTTCCAGATCTGT
>NC_050523.1:129665-133609 GCF_002922805.2 Oryzias melastigma
GAGGTTGACCTCTGCACAGAGGAACAACACACTGTTTGTATATGTTGTGTAGACTGACCACAGTATGTGTAGATGTGGTTGGACTCCAGGAATCGAACCCTCAGGTTGTGCAGGACGGCCGGCTCATGGAGGTAGCTGAGAGCCGTCAGGTCGTTCTCGCCCACCAGGATGTCCGGGTTTCGTAGGAACGGGAGCGGGTTCTGCTTCGGACCCACCTGGTACTCCAAAGTCTAAGACACACATGCACACACTAATTAACGCACACCCTCTTGCACATATTAGCACTCACATTACAATACATGAAAATGCACAATTTCACACTTGTGTGTGTCTGTGTGCACGTGCATGTGTGTACACGAGTGTGCATGTGTGTTGTTACCGTCTCATCCTCCAACTTCAGATGGAGAACAGGATCTCCTTCTTTGTAGTCTTTGATGATCTCTGCTCCCTTCCAGACCTCCTCCGGGTCCGGGATCCAGACCCGTGTGAACTGAACACAACACACAGACATTAGAAGGTACAAACGAGCAACCCTCTGCAGATGTTTGGAGGAGATCCTCCATCGTGACAGTGATGCATTCGTGATCCTCCCTGGAACTGGGACTTTTCAGTGTCATCTCTCCTGGGGGAGCCCCTCCTCCCTGTCTGATGCAAATCTGCAGCGGACAGCATCTCATTTTCCTGAGTTTACATGCGAGGAGGTGAGTCAGCGCCGGTCACATGACCACGTTTTCCTGTTATACAACGCTCTGACCTGAAGGCCTCAGTCTGCACTGGAGGCTGCATCAGCCGTTACCATGGAGACAGTCAGAGGGCTGGTTTCAAACCTCGACCCAAAGTTCAGAGAAAACCGTCTGCAGAACCCGCACAGAACCAGCAGGAGGTCAGAGTGACCCGCTGCAGGGGGTCCGGGTCCAGGCCCGCAGAGGGAACCGTCTGCAGAACCAGCAGGAGGTCAGAGTGACCCGCTGCAGGGGGTCCGGGTCCAGGCCCGCAGACAACAACAGCTCTCTTCATCTGGGACAGTGTCCCGAGCAGGAATGAGTGGGTGGGCCCCCACAGCCACGCAGAGCTGGCTGTGGGGTGAACTGTGAACACACAGACCCCTCCCCCACGCGAGCAGCAGAGTGGGCGGGGCTTGGTGGTGTGGCATCCTGGGTCCGTTCCAGTGACAGCACGGTAAACATCCCAGTCGGGTGTGTCCAACAGGAAATGCAGATCTTTGAAGAACTTTGATCTGATCTGAGAAGACAAAGGTCAGGGCGAACACCTGAAACCTCGCCTGCTGCAGGGGGCGGAGCTTGTGACGTCACAACTGACTGCAGTAGGACGGAGATCAAAGGACATTCGGGAAGACGGCGCTCAGACTCCTTCACGTTCCTGAAGATGACCCCATCAGCTGATTTCAGGGACAGGAGAGATTGGGGGTGGGGTAGGGGGTCATGCCAGAGCTCCATACCCCCCCCCCGTTAGGGTCCGAATCCTCCAGGATTATCCTGAGACTCAGACCTCCAAATCTCAGCCGAGCAGAAACAGAGGACACCCCCACCCCCTCAGAAGACAGCTGTCAGCATAAAAGAGGGGGGTGGGGGGTATGACCCCCCCAGCACAGACAGTCTGACCGTGGCGTCCTCCTCCATGAGATCTGCAGGAGTTTCTGGATCCTCCGGTGTTCTTCTTCTTTGAAAAAATGCAGTCGGAAAGGAACCCGTTCGCAGGTTCTGATCCATGTTCCTGAATCTGTAGATTCTGGTTCAGCCCGGTTGGTTGCAGCTGAACACACCGGATCCAGGTGATCAGTCTGGAGGACCTGCTGAAACAGGACTGGAAAACACCTCAGATCCAGGAACAGATCCTGATCCTCAAACAGAATCTGGGTCTGGATCAGATCTGTTGATTGAGGTCCTGCAGGTCCTGGTCTGCTCACAAACCTCCACAAAGACCGGAACCATCAGAACCAGAAGGGGGTGTTAGTCCAACAACTTTTTAAAGTGGTTCTGACTCTGGGGTTTCTGGTCCTGGTGGTTGGAGGGGGAAGGGGGGTGTCATGGTGTGATCCTGGTGAAGTTCTTCAGAACAGCTGCTGGTTTCAGGTCTCGGAGGTCCATTTGGGTTCTGGAGCTTTAACGACCTTCCTTCAGTCTGCAGGGTGTTGGTCCGGACCGAGTCCCAAACCTGCGTTCGGTCCGGATTCAGACAGGTGTGGACTTGACTCACATGACTTGGACTCTAGTCATACTCGAGTCAGGTATTTGGCCACTTTAGAGTTGACTTGGACTTCAGCCCTCTGAGTCAGAAAGACTTGATATTTCCCCAAAATCTAAAGATGAAAAAGTATGTTGACAAAAACCAGGACGCTGTGGGGNGTGTGTGTGTGGGGGGGGGGTGTCTGTGTGTGTCTGTGGGGGGGTGTGTCTGTGTGTGTGTGTGTGGGTGTCTGTGGAAGAATCTTCAGCAGAACATCCAATCAAATTACTGTAGCTCCAAGTGGTTTGATCTCACAATCCAACCAATCAGATTGTGGTGGGCGGAGCAATAGATCTGTCAGTCAAACCAGTTCCTGTTTTCTGGTGTCGTTAGTTCTGGTATAAAAATGTAAGGTTGTCAACAAAATACGGTTTGCAGTTTGTAGGATAACAGAGACAACAACGACCGACTTCATCCGACTCTTGAAGTTACATAGAGACGCTAAGTTCTGAACGAAAAATGATGCTAACCAGCTAACCGCTAGCTTACCGGCTAATCCCTAACTGACCGGCTAACCGCTAGCTGGAGGTAAACGAGTAAACTCCTAGCGTTACGCTGGCAGACAGCTCATGGTAATCAGAATGACCACACCTGATTTCACATTTCCCACCTTTACCTGCAGCAGGTAAGTATCTGGGTCTCATCGTGTTAGCGGCAAGAAGTGAGCATTGACTGGATAACGGACGTGAGTGATGGCGGCGAGACAGAAACACGGGAACGGTCGGGACCGCTGGAGGGGCTTGAAGACTTCCTGGAGCTCGGCTGTAGTTTGACTTTATTTCTTTATTTTACCTCATGTGTTTGTAAAACGTAAATAAATACAGTTCCTAAAAGCACGTCTGTGTAAATACTCTGTTGTTGAAACGACTTGAAACGTTCAGTGACTTGGAAGTGACTTGAGACTGGTTAAGACTTGACTTGGACGTGCCTGCTGTTGACTCGCGACTTGAGACATACTTATGTCTCAAGTCGCGAGTCTTTCTGTTTGGGACCAGAGCTTATTAACAAAACCACAAAGATCTCCTCAGCCATTGGCCAGGATCTAGGAGGGCGGGGCAAAGGCACCAGAGAAGGAATGATGGAAGTCCTGAACTTCACAGTCGTTCACTGATTCAGACTTGATGTTTCCAGGTCAGGTACTTTAACTGCTGCTTTGGTGCAGCGGACGCCCTCAGTTAGACTGACGGTTCTCTCTTTGTTTTCTCGGCTGATGTTGTTGTTTTCATACAACAAACAAACAAAAACGAAGAAGAAGAACATCAGTGAAAAAAGTGAAACACTGAATCAATTCACTAAAGTTCCAGAATTTAAGTTTAAAATTACTCATTTTCATCCAATTAAAATGTTGAGTTAATGAATAACCTAAAACAAAATTCGAATTTCATATTAAAAAAACATAAAAAATACAGATTTTTGTTAATTGATCCAATGTTTCACTTCATTACCCACAATGCTCTGAGAGCAGCCGACCTGAACTTCAGAACCAGCAAAGTTCTCATCCCGTTTCAACTGCAGGAGAGCCCCCCCCCCCAAAAAAAAGCACTTGTTATTATTTATCATTATTATAGTAATTAAAGAAATCCTGACCCAAAGAATCTCTTGTCCCTCACAGAACACACACCGTTCTTTTTTTGGCGGGGGGGGGTCATGAGGCCCACAGCGGAACCACCTGTGGGTCCAGTAAATACCCCGCGGGG
>NC_050523.1:134101-135252 GCF_002922805.2 Oryzias melastigma
GTGGTGACTTTTACCCGCAGTTTCAACAGAACCGGATCGTGAGAGGTCCAGACGAGGCGCGCGGCGCAGGTGAGGAGGCCGGTTCTTCCTGACAGCCGTGTTTCCTCACGCGACAGCTGATTGGCTGAAGACGCGCCAGGTTTCCGCCGCGCGCGCGCACGTTGCTGTCTGGGATAATCACAAAGGCGGGGCTATTGGGTCAGAAACTGGGGGTGTCGGACCCTCGGGGGCCCTGGGCGCAAGGGCCCCGCCCCCCTGTTAAAGCTGCACGCGGGGTCCAGACGACAAGCTCAGGAGCGTGCGTGATTCACCTGAAACTAGACAAAGGAGCGCGCACCTGCCAGACATAGGCGCGGTCACGTGACCAAATGTTCCAACTTTCAGGAAAGTTGACAACAGGAGGAACTCTGGGAAACGACGCCCCCTGCCGGCCGACTGACGTCATTGTTGATCTGTGACAAAAGCAAAGCTGCAACTGAAAATGTCCCTGAAGGCTTCCTGTAGGAAACAGGAAAACCAGGACCAGGGAAAACCAGGACCAGGCAAAACCAGGACCAGGCAAAACCAGGACCAGGCAAAACCAGGTCCAGGGAAAACCAGGACCAGGCAAAACCAGGACCAGGGAAAACCAGGTCCAGGGAAAACCAGGACTGAATTCCTGGACCTGCGAGTACCGTTTAGTCCAGCATCTCCTGAGAACAGGACGTCTGGACGTTCTTCAGTTCGAACAAGTTGTAACAGAATCAGTTCCATTCAGAGATGGAAGATGTTTGTGTTTCTGTGTGTTTGTGTGTTTTTGTTTTGTCCACTCGTTCTTTTGTTGTTCACCTGCAGCAGAACCCTTCAGGTGTGGGTCGACCCTCATGGTGTGGTACTGATGTTCATGTGGATTCCCTTCCTGACCTAACCCTGTATTTCATCCGGGCTGGGGACCGGCACAGGGAGTTCCACTGGTGTGTTGTGTTTACATCGTTAGGAGGCAACATCTAGAGCTCAGACCCACACAGCCTGAGCTCTCCAGACCCTGTGTGTGTGTGTACCAGTGTATACCTGTGTGTGTGTACCTGTGTGTGTGTACCTGTGTGGGGGTGTGTGGGTGTGTGTGTGTGTGTGTACCAGTGTATACCGGTGTGTACCTGTGTGGGTGTACC
>NC_050523.1:135388-140751 GCF_002922805.2 Oryzias melastigma
GTGTGTACCGGTGTGTGTGTGTGTGTACCTGGCAGTAAAGGTTGTATTCCGCCTTCATCCTGCGCTCTGGATCCCTTCTGGCTCTCAGACTGTCTGAGCTCAGACATCAGGAGAGTCACGCCCTTACCACACCTGCCACAGGTATGAGGCGTCCTCCCGCCCTGACCTGAAAAGCAGAACAACGGCGGCTGTCGGGTCTGACCTGTTAAAACTGTGACGTGGAGGTGATGCGTTGCTCTCAGCCAATCAGAGGCCTTGTTCTGGATGATCAGGTATCAGTCACGGTTCTGATTTGACTCCACGTCTGAAACCGGATTTCTACAGAGTGAGTGAAGATCAAAACCAGAACTTCAGCTCTGATGGAGCTGACCCGAACAGAACCAAAGTTCTGTTCCCTGCAGTTCCCTGGTTCAGAGCAGAGCTGTGAGCAGATTAACCTTTGTGTGGGCGGAGCTTAGCCTTACACTTTAATCACCTTGATTCAGAGCTGCACCTTCAACAAAAGCCCAGGGACTGAGGTGGGGGCCAGAGGCGAGCGGCGCCGACCAGCAGAGGGAGCAGGCTTCCCGAGCTCCTCTCTGGCTCTGGGTTCTCTCAGCCGTCTGCCGGCGTCTGAGCCGATCACCCAGATTTGGTGATCTCATTATTAAAGCTGGTTTATCTGGTTGTGAAATCGGGGAGGAATCCCTGGACGCCTCCTCCCAGCATTCCAGGATTTCTGGCTTCTGTTTCCATGTGATGCGGCTTCACCGGGTTTAGGATCCGCTTTACACGTCTGCCCACAAACGCAGCTGCACCGGAGGACCAGGTGTGTCCGGATTGGCGCCGTGATCCTTCACGACTGTTTCATTTTATGTATGAATCCACTCGGTTCTGATGAGGAAAACGTTGATTTGTTTTAAAAATGATATTTAATTACATTACATCAAACAAATTGCAATGCATTGTGGTCTATACTCCCCAATTCAGTGAGCATCAATGCACCCTGGTTTTTCGCAAAGACTTCTGGGAAATTTCTGAGGCTCTGGATTCTGGAGCTGTAGATCTGGAAAGCTCTACACGACAGTGAACGCTCTGTACAGTGAGGAGTGAAGGGAATCTGAGATTTGGAGGCGGTTCTATGTTCAGACCCGCCCACATCTGATCCGCTCTTTCCACTGACTGTATATAAAGAACTGGACAGAGTGGCTGTGACGTCACCCTAAGGAAAAGTCTTACCTCCGGCTCCAGCCAAAGGAAGCCAATTCAGACGCCATGTTGGAGCCATTCCAAACTGATTGGTCTGAGTTTCTATGGCAACTACTGTCACCAATCAGGAGTGAGCTTGTTGGAAGACCACACCCCTCCCACTGAAATCAGTCACTCAAACGTTGGAGGCGGGGCCAGTGAGCACCACCTGCTTTCACTGAGACATCTGATTGGTCAGTTTATAACGTTACTACAGGAAGACAAGGAGGAGAGTCAAGAAGATGTTTCAGTCGGTGGTTCTGACTCCTTCATCACAGGAACCATGGTTAGGAAAAGTCCAGATGGAGACTGATCCGAACCAGCAGAACCAAAGCTGCAGTTCCTCCACAGACCACTCGAGGCTGCAGAGGAGGCGGTTCTCCATTGACTCCCATGTAAAAACTGAAAGGAAACGTTCTGGATCCTGAAGCTGTTGTGATCTCCTTTCATGGAATCAGATGTTTTGTTGGATCAGAACCGAAACAAACTCATATTCAGAACACCTGTTTGACAGACAGGTGGGAAGAACAAAGTCTGCTTTGTCCCGCCCACTGGTGCTTTCGGAAGGTTGTTGAGGCGGTCAGAGTACACCCAGTGACCTGGTCGGACCTTCAGAGACCGTCTGTCCAGTGGTTCCATTTATGGTCCAAACTGGTTCTGGATAGAGTTCTGCAGTACTTACATAAACCACTCTGAACTTCAGAAGAACTTCATGATTTTATTTACAGACGGAATAAATCGCTCCGTGCCCCCTTTCTGAACGGATGTATGTTGGTTCTGTGGGACTCAGGTTCTGCCAGAATCCGGTCTCTGGTGCGGTTGTAGATCTGCTCCTGGATCAGACCCTGCTGATGCTCCTGCTTCTCCTGAGCTTTCCGTACGCCGCTCTGCAGCTGCTGCTCCGCCATCTGAGCCCGCAGGTCGGCCCGGTACGCCTCCGCCGCATGCCTCCGGCTGCAGGCCCGAGGTGATGGCACACGGAACAGGAAGTGATGTCACACCAGACAGGAAGTGATGACATATATGCAGGAAATTTATCACAACACAAGCTCAGGAGATGTACCTTTTCTTCTCCTCCTGATCCTTCATCTTTGACTCCTCCATGGCTCTACTGAGCTCCTCCCAATCTTTCTGAAGCTCCGCCTTCTTCTGCCGGTTCCTATCCACTGTGGTGAGCACACGCGCACACACACACGCACACACACTCAGCCACGTCTCCTGCTTGAAGAGGATGAAGATCATGGCGGCGTTCTCACATTTGTTCTGGATCTGGAGGCGCCGGGCCTCCATCACCTCCTCCATCAGCTGGTTTCTGGCCTTCCGCTCCAGATGACTCCTCTCCTCACGCTTTGTCCAAACCTCATTGAGCTTCTCCTCCAGCAGCTGCTCCATTTCCTCCTCCTCCTTCCTCCTCCTCTGCAGCTCCTCAGACAGATACTGCCGATGCCTCTGCTGGCTCTCCCACAGCTCCGCCTGAACACAGGAGAACCCAGGAGAACTCAGGAGAACTCAGGAGAACCCCAGGAGAATCCAGGAAAACCCCAGGAGAATCCAGGAAAACCCCAGGAGAACCCTGGAAAACCCCAGGAGAACCCCAGGAGAACCCAGGAGAACCCTGGAAAACCCCAGGAGAATCCCAGGAGAACCCTGGAGAACCCCAGGAGAACCCAGGAGAACCCTGGAAAACCCCAGGAGAACCCCAGGAGAACCCAGGAGAATCCAGGAGAACCCTGGAGAACCCTGGAAAACCCCAGGAAAATCCAGGAGAACCCCAGGAGAACCCAGGAGAACCCCAGGAGAACCCAGGAGCTCCGTCTGCAGTTCTCCTGCTGTGAAGCTGCGCCTCCTCACCTTCCTCTGCTCAGCGTGCTGCTTCTCGTCCTTTTGCTGCTCCAGCACCTCCTGGAGGATCTTCATGTCCAGCTGCAGCTCCTCCTGCTGCTCTCGAGCCAACCTCCTCATCTTCATCCGGAGTCCTCGGTCCAGCTGCTGCCGGTGCTGGTTCTGCTCCTGCCGCTTCTGCTGCTGCTTCCTCTGCTCCTGCAGGAGCAGCACCTCCTTCTGCTGCAGCTGCACCGAGGAGAATTCTCAGACTCGTTACATCTGTGTGTAAGAAGATCATAGCTCACCATCAGGCGGGCCTCCTCCTCTCTCAGGTCCTTCTCCTGTTGTCTCCTCCTCTCAGCCTCCTCTGTCTGACTCCTCAGGACGTTCAGCTGCTCCAGGTTTTTCCTCTGGCGCTCCTGGTGGCGTGTGCTCTCCCGCTCCTCCTTGGCTCTGTGGTCAGCCTCCCACAGCTTGTGGAAGAGCTGCTCCTCTTGCTGTTGCAACTGCTGCTGCTCCTGTCTGCTCCTCACCTGCGCCTCCCGTTCCCGACACACCAGCTGCTGCCGGCGCCGGCTCTGGATGCAGCGAAGCTCCTCACACTGCTCCCTAAACGGATGGAGAGGAGGTTCAGAGGAGCGTCCGGTTCCTCCTCTACCTCCTCCTCAGGGGAACCTCCTCTAACACTCTTCTGAACTCTGATGCTTATCGGAACCAGAGGAGGTTCAGAGGAGGTTCAGAGGAGAATTAGAGGAGGTTCAGAGGAGCATTAGAGGAGGTTCAGAGGAGGTTCAGAGGACCGTTAGAGGAGGTTCAGAGGAGCGTTAGAGGAGGTTCAGAGGAGCATTAGAGGAGGTTCAGAGGAGGTTTAGAGGAGGTTTAGAGGAGGTTCAGAGGAGCGTTAGAGGAGGTTCAGAGGAGCGTTAGAGGAGGTTCAGAGGAGCATTAGAGAAGGTTCANGCTCTGGATGCAGCGAAGCTCCTCACACTGCTCCCTAAACGGATGGAGAGGAGGTTCAGAGGAGCGTCCGGTTCCTCCTCTACCTCCTTCTCAGGGGAACCTCCTCTAACACTCTTCTGAACTCTGATGCTTATCGGAACCAGAGGAGGTTCAGAGGAGCGTTAGAGGAGGTTCAGAGGAGGTTCAGAGGAGGTTCAGAGGAGCGTTAGAGGAGGTTCAGAGGAGCGTTAGAGGAGGTTCAGAGGAGAATTAAAGGAGGTTCAGAGGAGGTTCAGAGGAGGTTCAGAGGACCGTTAGAGGAGGTTCAGAGGAGGTTCAGAGGACCGTTAGAGGAGGTTCAGAGGAGGTTCAGAGGAGGTTCAGAGGACCGTTAGAGGAGGTTCAGAGGAGCATTATAGAGGTTTATATTTTCTTTGAATTCTTTTTTTCCTGGTTTCTGGATCCAAACTGAGGCTGTGGAGGAACTCTGGACTCAGAGGTCCGGTTCTGGTTCTGCTCTCTTCAGTTATTTTTTCTTCTCAACAAAAGAACATTTTGAAGATTTTCTCTTTCCTCACCTGAAGAGCTGCTCCATCTTCTTCTCCACCTCCTCCCTCCTCTCCTCCTCCCGTCTCTCCTTCAGCTCCTTCGCTCTCTCCCGCATTCGGGCCTGTTTCTCCACCATGGTCTCCTTCTGCTCCTCAACCTCCTGAAGGAGCAGCAGCTCCTCGGCCTGCAGGAGCTGCTGGAGCCTGGGGTGGGGGTGGGGGGTTGTTAGGATGGTTTCCATGGAAACCTGCCGCGCTGACAGCGTTCAGCTAAAAGTTGGAAAAGTCACGTGAGCTCACGAGGACCTGCGCCGACGCTCGTGGAGTTTGGCCTCGTGCTCCTCAAGTGCCGCGTGCGCTCTCCTGTGCACGTCTCTGCGCAGCCGCAGTCTGAACTCGCAGCCCTGCTGCTCTGCTGCCTCCCAGCTGAACGGCACGGAGAAGGGCGCCCCCTGCAGGACACACGCGGAACCGGATCACAGAACCAACCGGACCAGAACCGCATCACGCAACCGGACCCGCTCCATCCAACTACTGAGCGGACAAACGTTGCAGCGGAAACCGAACTCCTGCTGGTTCATCAGGACGGAGAACATCCGCTCCGAACATTTGCAGCCCTTCCTCCGAGCGCGTGCGCAACGTGCTACTCACCGCTAAGGGTGGCGTTCCACCTGGGTTCGCGCGCGGCATCATTCGGTTCCTCTGAAAATGTCACCAAACTTCGTCCAAACTTGAGACCGGAACTCTGCGGCCCGCCGTCGTCATGGCAGCCACAAACGGAACGTCGCGGCTCACGCGCGCGGTGGCGCCTGTTTACCATGGCAA
>NC_050523.1:141123-152827 GCF_002922805.2 Oryzias melastigma
CACTGCATGCCCCTCCCCCTTCCAAATGGAGGGGGGGTACAGGGGGCCCTTCTTCTTGCCCCCTCCGACCCAGAATGATTGTTCAGTTTTGGAGCATCACAACCGGTTTGTGTTCTGGACCTTCAGGCTCCACCCTCCAAACACCAGCCTTCCTACAGAGTGGGCGGGGCTTCCGGCAGCTGCAAAGAGACCCGCGCTCAGTAGTACGGGCCCACGTCCTCAAAGCCGGCGTAGCTCGGCCAATCAGGGAAGAGGCCATGCGAGCAGGTGGGGCTGCCGTAGCGGTCGAAGTGCATCTCCATGCGGCGGTCGGCGTGGCGGCCGCTCTTCACGTGAGAGCGGACGATGCAGTAGTTCCTGCCCTGGTTGCTGTCCCAGTGCTTAGCCCCGCCCACCTCATAGCAGACTGCAAACTCCACGTGCTGGTGAGGCGGCAGCTCTGCGGGGAGGGCCACCTCGTAGCAGAAGGTGTCGCTGTAGGAGCTGGGGTAGGCGTCCTTCATGTACTGGCACGCCACGTCCAGGTGGCTCTTCCACGAGTCAAAGGTCACCCGCAGCGTCACCGCCTTCTCGTACGACACGTTCTTGACCTTGATGGTGCCGGCGAAGGCCTTCTCCTTCAGGACGCAGTGCTCCAGGCTCACCTGGTTGGCCTCCAGGTTCTGGCGGAACAGCAGGTAGTCCGAGGAGGGCTGGGGGAAGTCCAGCACCAGCCTGCTGTCCTCGGGGGTCAGCGTGGGCGGCGCCCTCAGCATGTCCTGGATGCTGGCGGGGATGTCGATGGGGTCAGTGAACTGGGAGAACACCTTCACGCTGGTCAGAGCCAGGCCTTTGCTGTCGGCAAACGTCACCCGCTTCTTGGTCTTGGTGGCGCCGGTCCCGCCGGCAGCAGGCACCGCCTCCCCATCATCGTCCAGCTGCCGGACGTCCGGACAGGAGCTCCGTGGCGCCTTCTGGCTGTTGGGAGCGGCCACGAAGCTGAAGTCCTCATTGGACAGGTAGAGGGGTATGGTCACGTCGATCGGCATGTCGGACTGGGGGGGGCCGGGGAGCTGAAACGGAGAGAAGCCTCAGTCAGGTCAAGGGTCACTCGAGCTCACAGCAGGACGCCAGGCGCTTTTCTGTAGGTCAAGTTAGAAACTGACCAATCAGACGCCTCAGCAAAAGTAGGCGGAGCCTGCAGGCTCCAACATTCAAAACGTGTGATCATTGACAGTATATAGAGATTGACGGAGCACCTGTGAAAATACCTGCCGGTACCGTTAACGGGAGGACCAGTCAGTCACGTCCAGAGGAACCACCAGATGGCAGCAGAGCTACAGCCCAGCACCACAGATGATCCACCTGTGACGTGTGACGTCTCACCTGGTGGGAGTGGGGTGGGGGGGGACATCCTGACAGAACACATCAGCTGATCATCAGCTGTTTTAGACCTGCTGAGAAGACGACAGCCAACAGCTGAAGGAGTCTCAGAAGGTCTGGGGAAGTCTGATGGACCTGGACCTGGACCTGGACCTGGTCGGAGATCCTAACGGTTTCTAGATGCCAATCCGATTCTAAGTCACTTGATTTTCAGCACCAGCTGGTGCAGAGTCCTGATCCGATACTTTAGGGACAATAGAATCAACAGACCAGGATCATGAACCTCCTGTTATCATTTAGCCCATGAAGTCCCGCCCCCATCATGTTCTGATCCGTTTCCAAAGCGTTCCTCGTCGTCTTTTCATTATGACGATGTTGTTTTCTAGGACGTAGTTTCTGCAGAGCGGCAGGAGTTCATCAGAAATTCACCTCTGAGTTGTGGGCGGGACCACTGACGTGGAGTAAGTCTTCACTCATTTCCCATCATCCCTGTGTTTCTCTCCCTCTAGCTTACAGCCCCTCACACCTCCAGCTAACATTAGCAGTTTCTATCCAGCCGTACGGTTCTGGTTCTGATCCAGATTCCAGCTCAAACCAGGAAAACAAAGACGTTCACGGATCTGTTTGTCTGCGGGTGGATGATCAGATTGGGGGTGGAGCAGGAACTTGTAGCTTTGACAAACGGCAGGTTTTAATCTGCTCCTGATCACGTGATCCGATCGGATAATTCTAACTTTATATGATCAAACATGAAATGCTCTCTGCACCTCCTCCTGTCCGGAGGCAGTCTCCCTACAGCGTTTCCCTGGTAACAGTAAAGTGGGCGGGACTGACCTCCTCCCTAAGGTGAGTCCGTCATCACAGCAGGCTCATCAATGGGGGGGGGGCTAGCCTCTTTCCCACAAGACAGTGACGTCATTCTCCCTCTGCTGCCGTCTACTAACCATTCAATGGCATGCCTCCATTACCTGCTTCCCCGCCCCCCTACGGGCGCGTGCATAGTTCATGTACACGTATGGCACGCACAGAAAAAAGAATCCTTCACCTCCCCCAACACACACGCGCGCAACTCCAGTCAGTTGGGCGGTCCGGTCCGCTCTGCTCGGCTCCAACAGGTGCGGACAGCTGAGCGAAGCTCCGCCCCCGCCGCCATGTCTGCGCATGTTCTCCGCAGAGGAAACTTTCCGGCGCAGTTTGAAGTTCTGCGAACCGAACCGCGCCGGCGGACTGTTCACGCACGCGCAAACATTTCACAATGAAGCTCACACAGAAATCCCTCCGCGCGCCTCTTGTTAAGGTCACCTGAACCCCATGGACCCGCGCATGCGCGCTCACCTGCTGCAGGTCCGGAGGATCATCTGCGGGTCCGACAGGCTCCTGAGCGGCTCGCGGCCCGAAACACCTGAAGCTGCCCGCCCGCGCGCGCCCCTCTCCCCGAGCTCCGCCTGCTCTCCAAACCCCACGCGGGGTTCACGTGAACACTCCCACCAGCCAATGACAGCGCGCGCGGACGGAGTGATCGGCCTCGGGGAGGGGTTCCAAGAGGAGACGGGGAGGAGTCACGAAGTCCACCCGTACTCTGTGATGTCACGAGACTCGGAACCACTTTGCTCTGGACTGGATGAGACCCGAGCCGGGCCAGTCTCAAGACGAACCAGTCCAAAGCTCTCACATGAAACATCTTCAGGATCCAGAACACATGTGACTGTCATAGTGGTTAGAGGTTCTGGAGATCCGATCTGGACTCATTTAGTTCGTCTAAGACCAGTTCAGGATCTGGATCTGAGCGCTCTGCTTCACCAGGCTCTGGAGTCCAAGCGCCCCATCAGAACCAGGACCTTCCTCTGAAGAAGGTCCGGTCCCTGAGACTCCAAACCGGAATCCTGCAGACTCTGAATGTGGGTCATCAACAGAACACTCCTGTGTTCGTGGGTGGAGCCAGAGCCTGGATCGGCTGATCTGTCATCTCACAGGATCACTGCATGGAGGTCTACCGGAGGCTGCACACTTACAGATGTCTGACGTCATCTCTGATATTTCCAGAACCACAGAGGTTCTATTGGTGTGCTGGACGGGGGTGGGGCGGGGGGGGGGTAGTTGGTTCTCCTCCACCTCCTGCTTTCTGATGGATGGATGTTGGATAGATGAAGGATGGATGTTAGATGGATGGTGGATGGATGGATGGATGGATGTTAGATGGATGTTGGATGGATGGATGATGGATGGATGATGGATGGACCGAGGGTGGATGGATGTTCAATGGATGGATGAATGGATGAATGATGGATGGATGAATGGATGAATGGTAGATGGATGTTGGATGATGGATGGATGAATGGTGGATGGATGTTGGATGGATGGATGAATGGATGAATGATGGATGGATGGATTAATGATAGATGGATGTTGGATGGATGGATGAATGGATGATGGATGGATGAATGGTGGATAGATGTTGGATGGATGGATGAATGGATGAATGATGGATGGATGGATGGATGAATGGTAGATGGATGTTGGATGATGGATGGATGAATGGTGGATGGATGTTGGATGGATGGATGAATGGATGGTGGATGGATGGATGGATGTTTGATGGATGGATGAATGGGTGGATGGATGGATGGTGGATGGATGTTTGATGGATGGATGAATGGATGGATAATGGATGGATGATGGATGGATGATGGATGGACCGAGGGTGGATGGATGTTCAATGGATGGATGAATGGATGAATGATGGGTGGATGGATGGTGGATGGATGTTGGATGGATGAATGAAGGATGGATGGATGGATGGATGGTGGATGGATGGATGGACGAATGGATGAATGATGGATAGATGGATGGATGGTGGATGGACGGATGGATGGATTGATGATGAATGATGATTGGATGGATGGTGGATGGATGGATGGATGAATGGATGAATGGATGAATGATGGATGGTGGATGGATGGATGGATGAATGGATGAATGGATGAATGATGGATGGTGGATGGATGTTGGATGGATGAATGATGGATGGATGGATGTTTGATGGATGAATGATGGATGAATGATGGATGGATGGATGGATGGATGATGGAGGGATGGTTCCTCTTTCATAATAAAAGCCTGGATTTCAAATTAAATTGTTAATTAAGAATTACATCATACTTTGAGTCACGGCTGAAACAAACTTCCATATTTAGCAGCTGAAAAACCTCATCAATGCAAATGACATGAAAACACCTGATCTGATGTTTACACCTGAGGAAGGTGACGTGTGGGTCTAACAACAAACGATCCTTCTGTAACATCAACTGACATTAACACTAACAGGGCGATGTTATGCTAATGCTAACGGCTAGCTGTAATGACATCATCTCTACTTCACGTCTTTAGGACCTTTAGATGTTCTGAGAGAATCTGAAGCTGTAAACTATAACTGAAGGTTTTCTTCTGCAGATCCATGAGTGTGAGATCATCAAGACAGAATAACGAGCAGCTAGCTGTAGGAAGAGCTGAGGCTAAAGAACCCAAATCTGATGGTTCTGGTTCTGATTAGACTGGGATCACATTCCGTTCTTCTGAAGGTTCTTTCCTCTCTTTGTGTTCTGGATGGGTCTCGCAGTGATCAGGTGAGTGGGTCAGAGTCCACAGAACAGCTGAGTCCTGGTTCAGGGGGAGGAGCCCCCCCCCCATAGACAGGAGAGCATGCGGAACATGGAAACAGCTGATATGACCTCAACAAGGGTCAAAGCTCAAAGAGCACAACAACAACAACAACAACACACCTGCAGACATCAGAAAGGTGTAAAGAATGTTTCAGATCCAGAGGGTTTATTCTGACCAATAGCAGGACTGGAATACTGACCGTCTCTTTCTCTATAGAGGTCTATGGGGTCAGGATGTACTTCCTGTTTGATTCTACTGTCAATGATTCTGGACCATCACATTTAATTCACTGAGCTCAGCCTTCTGGGGTGGTGGTGGTGGTGGTGGGGGGGGGTCTCAGGTGAGTTCAGGAACTCCCGTGTGGTCAGGAACCTCTCAGGAAGTGGAGCCGGCTCCTGTTGGTTTCTCTGTACCGTGCAGGACTCTTATGTAAGAGGACCCAGTCGGACCTTCAGGAGCAGCACGTAAACATTAACTCAGAGATAAAGAGAATGAGGGCCATATTTGGGGTGGGAGGCGGAGTCAGAGCCTGCTGGGACCTTTGCTCCAGTCCACTGTTCCATGTCATCAAAGAAGACTGTATTGATCTGTGAAACAGACTGTTCTGGAACGAAGAGACTAGAACCTGAACCAGACTTTGGACCTGGACTTACAAAACCACACACAAGCACAGCAAGACACAAACATGAACACATGAACACACACACATGAACACATGAACACACACATGAACACATGAACACACACCAGCACACACATGAACACATGAACACATGAACACACAAGCATGAACACATGAACACACACACATGAACACATGAACACACACACATGAACACATGAACACACACACATGAACACATAAACACACACACATGAACACATGAACACATGAACACACAAGCATGAACACACACACATGAACACACACATGAACACATGAACACACACACATGAACACATGAACACACAAGCATGAACACATGAACACATGAACACATGAACACATGAACACATGAACACACACCAGCACACACACTCAAGCTTCATCTGTAAGAACAGTGATGGAGGAACACTTGGTTTTGACCTCTGATTTTTTTTAACAGTCAAACATAAAAAACTCGTAAGGTGAAACATCACGACTCCTAATTAGGGCTGGGAATCACTGGGTACCTCACGATACGATACGCGATACCTGGCTCACAATATCGATAATATCGCGATACTGCAATAATTGGTAGAAATCCTCTAATAACTAACATTATATAGAAGAACATGTTTTTTGGGACAATATATGCCTATTTATATTTTATAATAAAAAACTTTTTTTATTTTGTGCAACAAATTATAGACACTTTTGTGCAACATTGCTGAAATCAGTAAAACTGTCTTTGACGAGCATTGACAACAACTGAATTTGAATTATCTGTCAGATTCAATGTTAACAACAGTAAACAGGATCAGCAGTGACACTACTTAGTGCAGAATTGTTGTAAACAACAGAACAAAGTTAAATAATTCAAGTGGTGACAGTTATCTACCTCCAAGAGAACGTCACACCAAACGATGAATAATATAATGTTTTACAGCCTCTCTCAAAATTGACCGAATTTTTCGTTCACTTTTCTCTCACTTGAAAAGGGCTGAGCATCCAAAAATGAATTCTGATTTACTAACAATTCATATACTTTATTTTAATTACATTTAAATTTCAGTTCATACATCAAATCCTGCTTTTTTTATTTAAGAATTACTTTAAATTAACATTAGCAACAAGTAATTACATTAATTTGAAAACTTCACATTATAAATTTACCAAAGTTACACCAGGAGGTTAAACATCGAAGTGTATGAAAACGAAAATTCTGAAGTACACAAACAACTGCGAAGCACGCGCCCAGTTCCCACAGCAAACAGGAAGTAAGTGATCGCTGACATTCTAGCGCTCAGACAAAGTCACTTCTTACCGGCTGGATCTCCTACAGATGGAGGATAAATGCTGACAGGTAGACATGCTTCACACACGCTCTGAAGAGCCTGAATCTCAGCGGAGCTTCTCCCGAATGAGCGCGTGCGTCGCTATTAAAAGATGTCCGACGCAGCGCGCCCATCTGCTCAACAGTTCCGGCGCGTGACTCAGACGCTCAGCGCTACAGCCTCTTCAAATGAAAGTATAATATCAATACTTGATAAGAACCATCGGGAATCGATCGCAGGACTAAATATCGCGATATATCACAATATCGATATTTTGGCACACCCCTAATCCTAAAGGTCAAACATCACGACTCCTAAAGGTCAAACATCACGACTCCTAAAGGTCAAACATCACGACTCCTAAAGGTCAAACATCTCGACTGCATGTTAGAACTCAGTCACCATTTTTGTGGCATTCAAACGCCGCCATTTTGGAACCAGACGTCGTCAGTGAGCAGTGATAGGTCCGAGTCAATGTCTCTATGGCAACTGGTCTCACCAATCAGGAAAGTAGGCTACACAAAATCTGTCAATCAAACATTTTAAATGCTGGATGTGGAGGGCCAGCAGGCTCCGCCTACTTTAATGGAGCCATCTGATTGGTCAGTTTATAACTTGAACTGCATAAGAAATATTTAAAAAGAGGATAATCACGAATAAAAATATCATAAAAAGAAGATGATCAAGAAGATATTAGAAAAGTGTCAGATCCAGAATGTTTCCTCTGAGCAACAGAATGACCGATAACAGCTGGTTGTTTCTACAGTGACGTCTATGGGATTCTGCAAGTACGTCCTGTTTGGAACACCGGGAGGTGGCCCCTCTCAGTCCACTTCTATATACAGTCAGTGGTTCCACCCCTGCATGCTGACCTAAATCACATAACACCTGCACTGCAAAGTAAAACATTACCTTTGCCAATGACAGACAAGTCACATGATCAACTTAAAATACAGTTTCTCAGTGAACGAATGAGCAGGAAGACCAAAGAGGAGGGTGATGGATGAAGGAGGACATGAGGGAGGAGGCTGTGGAGGAGGTTAGATGGAGGAGGATGATCTGCTGTGGCGCCCCCTAAAGGGAGCGGCCAATAAAAGACAACTACACATCCTTCAATGAAACTATTTAAAGGAAGAAGAAATATCGAGCGTTTCATCATTTATCCAGTAAAAGAAAGCAGCAATCACTGACACATTATTTACTGTTTGATTATACAGTCAACGGCATCAATGAAGCACGAGACACACTTTAAAAAAACGATTTCATCAAAGATCAAAGATGATAATCTTTTAAAACTGAACGGAAAAAAAGATGTTTGAACTACAGAATAACAGTCACATGACAGACATGTTCAGAGATAGTGATGATATTAACAGTAACATTAAGGAGATGTGTATATATTAAATGACAAAATAATAATTAATAACATATTTATGAATAAAACATAAACAAAGGGAGGAGGGGTGTATCAGAGATCAAAGCATTAGTCCTCTTCAAATATTTTAAACATTCTTATAACTCCAGAAGGTTTCTGACATTTTTAACATTAATTTGCTCTAAACTACTGATGTGATTGTCCTCTAAATATCTTCTAAAAGCTGAAAAGTGTGTTTTTCTGCTGGTGCATTTGCACGTGTTAAGACAGAGTTTTACCAGAATCCAGAGGTTACTGAAAGTGAAGTTATGCTTTCATTCCAAATATTCCATCCTCTCTTTTTGGGGTGTTTGGTGTTAAAGGTTTGCTTTGTAGCCACTATGGAAGGTTAGAATACAGTAAGACAATACCACCACCTCAAGACGAACACCTGTTGTGGTCCAGATGGAATCTGTCTCAGTAATTCTGTATTGGTAATTATTGGTAAGAACTTTAAGATGAGCTTCTTTTTCCGTGGGGCTTAAGGTTATGAATATGGACCGAAATTGGGGCCAATATTATCCGAAACCCAAATACAACAAATTAAAAAAATATTGGTGTTTGGCCAAAATAAAGAAAAAAAAATCAGAAACTTTCTGCTATTCTAAAATAAAGGTAATTATTTTCAGCTTCAAATGTTCATTTTTTATGTTTCAAAACTCAAAATGTCATTTTCAAAACTCTTGTATTAATTTTAAATCTTTGTTTTATATTTTCAACTCTTTTTTTATTTTCAATTTAGAAATCTTTCAATTCGAAAACAAAAAGATTTGAAACTTAATTTTTTTTTTTTTTTTCAATTTTTGAATCCTAAAAAGACCCAAGAACTTTGACGTTAATTTGTTTGGCCCAACACTAATATTTTTTCAATTTGTTTTATTTGGATTTAAAATAATATTGGCTCCAGTTGAGCTCCGTCTGTTAAAGGTCATTTGTTCTCAATCTTGTCATCATTGCATCAAAAACAGCCGCGTAGGTCGGCTGGAGCGCGTGAGCCAGCACACTTCCTGTGAGCGTGGAGCCATTTCCGGTTTGGAAGCATAGAGCAGCTTGTTGGTGTAGACCCGCTGGTGTCCTGCAGGGGGAGCTCTGGAGGGTCACGGGCCTCCCCACTGCGCACGCGCACAGCCGCAGTTAGCCTGTCGGGGACGTCATCCTCCTCTAGGACCGCGGACCGGGATGTGAGACCCGGCGCCGCCGATCCGGTTCGTGAGAAGTCCAGGAAACCCCGGAGCATCCGCGCGAGTCTGAGCCGGACTGCCGCGCGGCTCTGCGGCCTCCGGAGGCGCGAACGGCGACACGTCAGCGGCTCCGCGAGCTAACTAGCTCTTCTACGTTCAGGTGGGCTCGGGCTCCGGGGTTCTGGTGGTTCGGCGGGAGAACGGGGGCTGCCATTCAGCTGCTGCCGCGGTAAAGTCCGGTCCGGTACCGGTGCGTCTGCTCTGCCCC
Organism: Oryzias melastigma; assembly: GCF_002922805.2. Classification (NCBI taxonomy): domain Eukaryota; kingdom Metazoa; phylum Chordata; class Actinopteri; order Beloniformes; family Adrianichthyidae; genus Oryzias; species Oryzias melastigma. The sequence continues at coordinate 150,986 of NC_050523.1, forward strand.
CCCGCGGTGGCTGGGCGGTGTCTGCTCCGGCAGCCGGATGTCCGACAGGCCGCTGGGGCAGTGAAGTACACACCGTGGTGTTTGTGGACTGTGTTAAATTAAAGGAAATCCATACTAACAGAATAGAACCAGAACATCATGAGGACATCTGAACAGAACCGGGGGGGGGGGTATTCACGTATAAACAAAACATAAGTCGAACAAATATTGATGTTTGTGGACTTCATCAAACGGACCGACGCACTCATACGTCACGATGTCCGGGGCGGGGCGTCAGTCTCCTCATCTGTGGTTTACGTTCAGGTGATGGTTCGAATCCAGGATGAACACGGAGATTTCTCAGGTTTAAGGAAGTCCAGGATTCTGGTCGGTGGACCGTGAAGAAACGGGTCTCCCGGTCTCTGCTGTCAGCGGCGGGGCGGGGCTCTGTTCCTCACCGAAACATCAGCTCGTTATACGGAGGCCGATATGACAGCGCGGATCCACAGACACCTGGATACCTGTGATCCACAGGTATCAGGTGTCTGTGGGTCTCCAGGTGTCTGACTCTCCATCAACACGAACCTCCTTAAAACCTGCACCCCACCGTCTCCTCTGGGACGTTTTGCTGCTTCCATCAACCTGAATCCCGTTTTTCCTGAATACTCTTTGGATTCAGGTCTTCCTCTCTTCCCTCCTGGGGGAGCGGGATCTTGTAGAGACGTTTCTGGATCCTGCAGAGGATCACTCTTCATCCCCAGTCTCAGCTGCACATGTCGACTCATCAGTTACTGGACCCGACCAAGTTAATGCAGTTAAAACATCTCATCAGTCCGCCTTAAATCCGTTCATTGATTTTAAAAATCCAAAAGTTTGTTTTTCATTTTTCAAAAGAGGATTGGTGAAGTCAGTCTGAGGTCCAGCTGGTTCCTCTAAACCTCTTCAGCCTCGAGGAACCGGCTCTGAGGCGGAACCAGAACCATGAAGGATGTGTGGGCAGGACAACGAAGACAGAGATCCTTCCAGACAGGTGCAGACGTGCTGCATCACCTGGTCGTGGAAGTCCAGAGGGGTCAGCAGGGGGCGGGGCAGCAGGTTCCTCTGGTCTGATCAGGTTAGACTCGTTCAGCTTTCAGGTGAAGCTCTAGAACACAGACACACACTCTGATGTGTGAAGGAGGCTGGCGTGTACAGGTGTGTAAAACTGGCGCCCGCTGCAGAGCACTTGCATGTTCTGCAGCAGCACAGGTGAGAGCAGAGGCGGAACGAACGTGCAGGTTTCAGACTCACCTGAGGAGGCCACGTTTTCCTCCTCTTCCCCTCGTTTAGTTTCTTCAACCTTCCTCATTGTCGTCTGCACAGGTGAGGCATGTGGGTTGGTCATGTGACCGTTCTGCTCCACAGGTGTCTGCGGCGTCTCTGACATCACCGTGGCGTGATGAGTGGTGCGGCGCTCGGCGTGGAGATCGTCCTGGTCTTCTTCCTGGCGCTCTTCCTGCTGCACCGCTATGGAGACTTCAGGAGGCAGCAGCGCATGGTTCTGTTCGGCACGCTGCTGGCGTGGTACCTGTGCTTCCTCATCGTCTTCATCCTGCCGCTGGACGTCAGCACGGTCCGTCCCCCGCCACGCTTCAGTTCTGCAGAACTGTGGACCGGTCCTGATGTTCTGCTTCTGCTCACAGACCATTTACAGGCAGTGTGAGAAGGACCAGGCTGCCCCCTCCATCAGCCCGGCGCTCTCTAACCACACCCCCAACACGTCGGCCACACCCACCAAAAGGTAAGCCTGCAGGAGCTCATTTACACCTGTCAACCATCATGCAGTGGGTTTAGGGGGAAGCTGTTGATGGGGGGGCAAGAGGG
>NC_050523.1:153156-165136 GCF_002922805.2 Oryzias melastigma
GGGTTGGGGGCTCCTGGTAAAGGGCGTGGTTTGGGGGTCGGGGGCTCCTGGTAAAGGGCGTGAGAACGTTCCCATCTCTAGAGCGCTGGATCTTCATCACAGCTGATCCTCCACAGCCAGAACACAAACGGGCAGGAAGACTGGAACGCTTCTCAGTGACTACCTGCTGCACACCTGCCGCCTCACAGGAAGTCTCCTTATAACTAAGAGTCAGGGCTGCAGGATTTTCAAAATAAAAGAGCCGGTCTGATCTGCGTCTGCTCCCCCAGGTTCCTGCAGAACCTGTCCGGTTCTTTAGAGAAAAGACTCAAAGGAATAAACGGTGGATGAACCGGATCAGCACCGACTGTTGGACCGAGACCTGGTTTTGTGTTCTGGTTGTATCTAATGACCCCCCCCCCATGTGCAGACACTGCAACAAACCCTGGAGCTTCATCCCTGAGGGCATCATGCCGGTCTTCTGGAGGGTGGTGTACTGGACGTCTCAGTGCCTGACCTGGTCAGTGTTTGGGTTTTTGGGGGCTGGTTTCCTGCTGCGGTCTCTCACCTGTCTGGCGCCCCCTTCAGGTTGCTGCTGCCCTTCATGCAGTCGTACGCTCGCTCCGGCGGCTTCTCCATCACAGGAAAGATCAAAACGGCGCTCATCGAGAACGCCATCTACTACGGGACCTACCTGCTCATCTTCGGCTCGCTGCTCATCTACGTGGCCGTCCATCCCGAGTGGCACCTGTCCTGGTGAGTGCGCCGCGGCTCACGCCGCCTCCCTGAGACAGCCCAGCGTGATGCCCCTCCCTCCTCAGGTACGAGCTGCAGACGATCGGCATCACGGCGGCCAACACCTGGGGCCTGTTCCTGCTGGTGCTGCTGCTGGGCTACGGCCTGGTGGAGATCCCGCGCTCCTACTGGAACGCGTCCCGCCACGGACACCTCCTCGCCAAAACCTACTTCAAGGCGGCAAAGCTGATGACGGAGAAGGCGGACGCCGAGGAGAACCTGGAGGACGTGATGGAGGTGCGTGGGGGCGGGGTTTCAGGCTCCACGGTCAGGGCCGCACCGTCATGCTGTCGGCCTCTCCGCAGGAGGTCAGGAAGGTCAGCGAGGCCATCAAGTACAACCACCCTCTGAGGAAGTGCATCGACACCATCCTGAGGAAGGTGGGCGGAGTCACGTGGCGGTAACCTCTGACCTTGCAGCGTGACCTGTCGTGACCTGTCGTGCGTCCTCAGTGTCCTCTGGAGTACCAGGAGAAGATGGGCCGGAACATGGACGACTACGAGGACTTTGACGACAAGCAGAACAGCTACCCGACCGAGAAGAGCCTGGTCAAGCTGCACAAGCAGGTGAGCGGGGCGCCGGGACCGGGCCTTCAGACGGGTCGGACCAACAGAACCCAGACGGGTTTACAGAGTCTGACAGGAACCAGGAGTCCAGAGGAGTCCAGGTCTCCAGCGGCTGGTCGACATCTCTCATGTCCAAAAACCGAACGCGGTTCTCAAAGATCTCAAGGTTTTCTGCCCTCATGTGGAAACTCTTGTCAGAACCGAACCCTGTTTAGAACCAAACTCTGTTCAGAACTGAACCTTGTTTCAGAACCGAACCCCGTTCAGAACCAAACCACTTTCAGAAACGAATCCTGTTCAGAACCTCTTCACGCTCTCTGCCTGCAGGTCATCTACGCGGTCCAGAGACACAACCGGACCCGGGTCCAGTGGCAGATCCTGCTGCAGCAGGCCATCCACCTGGAGGACGTGGCCAAGAACGAGACCAGCCTGACCCACCAGTTTGTCCACAGCTTCCCGTCCTCAGAACCGACCGGCTGGTTCAGCAGATACGTCTACACGCCGACTGTCGGTGAGTTGTGGTTCTGGACGGGTTCTGATTCTAGTTCTGCTCGTAACTGCGTCCGTCTGTGGCAGAGTGGTACTGGGAGTGCCTGCTGAAACGCTGGTTCTTCCGGCTGCTGTCCGTGGTTCTGACCCTGTTCAGCGTGGCCGTGGTGTGGTCCGAGTGCACCTTCTTCAGCACGCGGCCCGTCCTGTCGCTGTTCGCCGTCTTCATCCAGCTGGCCGAGCGCGACTACAACTACCTGTACATCGAGGTGACGGACGCTGCGCTCAGGTGCGCGGAGCTGAGAGCGTCTCTGATGCAACGCCTGGTCTCTCCTGCAGATGGCGTGCTTCATCACCATCTTCTTCCTCTGCACCTGCGTGTACTCCACCGTGTTCCGGATCCGGGTCTTCAACTACTACTACCTGGCCTCGCACCATCAGACGGACGCCTACAGCCTGCAGTTCAGCGGCATGTACGTCACCGCCGCACGTTAGAGCTGGGAGGGGCTTCCTGAGTTAGGGAGGAGCTTCCATGAGTAATGGGGGAGGGGTTTGGGGAACCAGGTCCGCTCACCTGGAGAAGACTGCAGAGACGATCAGATCTCCACAGGAACGACCTGCGGGAATCCACTTCCTGTCCCGCCGGGAGTCACGGCGGCTCCGGGACCCCCTGGGTCTCTGCTGCTCCCGGTGGGACACGCCTCCCGGAGAGACGAGGACTAGAACCCCCCCTCTAGGGGAGCAGGTTCTGACAGATCCACCAGTTCTACGGTGCCGTGGGGGAGTCCCAGCGGACCGCCTGCGTCAGCGAGTGGAAGGATGGAGCCTCATCTGGGAGCTCCGCCTACATCCTCCCACCCTACCGGGTCCTGGGGGGCATTTGAACCCCCCATTGAAGATCCTAGCATAGGCCCAGCACAGCCCTCGCTGGGGGGTCGCTCAGGCTCTCCCGCTCAGTGGGAGGAGCTAAAGGTTGATGAGGAGGTGCTAGTGATGAAGAGGAGGTGGTTGTGATGAAGAGTGATGAAGAGGAGGTGCTAGTGATGAAGAGTGATGAAGAGGAGGTGGTAGTGATGAAGAGTGAGGAAGAGGAGCAGGTAGTGATGAAGAGTGATGAAGAGGAGGTGGTAGTGATGAAGAGTGATGAAGAGGAGCAGGTAGTGATGAAGAGTGATGAAGAGTGTCTCCTCTGCAGGCTGTTCTGCCGCCTCACCCCCCCCCTGTGCCTGAACTTCCTGGGTTTGATCCACATGGACTCGGCCATCTCCCACCAGCAGAAGGAGCAGACGGCGTACACGTCCGTGAGTAGCGTCCGTACAGGTGGTCAGAAAACGGGACACGCAGGTGACCTTCAGGAATCATCAAGGTCACAGACCCTCAGAGCAGACGTTTATCTATGGGCGTGCTGCGGGAGACGGGTCGTAGTGAACACTTCTACAACAGTAAGGAGGAAGTAGGAGAGACGGAGGCGTGTCCTACAGATTAATCATCTTTAAACTCCGCCCCCAAATCCTGCAGACTGAACAACGATCCCGTTAGTGCTGTTCACGTGACACGTGCACGCTCCCCGACCGAGTGTAGTTAGTGTGGACGTCCTACAGACACCTGTGGATCACGTGCACGCCCCATGCGCTCTCACACGTGCGCTCTCACACGTTCCGGTGCTGTTAGACGTGCGCTCTCACACGTGCGCTCTCACACGTTCCGGTGCTGTTAGACGTGCGCTCTCACACGTGCGCTCTCACACGTTCCGGTGCGCTGCAGTGTCTGTCTGCGTGGTTTTCAGATCATGGGCTCCATGAGGGTTCTGTCCTTCATCGCTGACGGTTTCTACATCTACTACCCCATGCTGATCGTCATCCTCTGCATCGCCACCTACTTCAGGTGAGTCTCACCTGCAGCCTCTGCTGCTCCTCCTTGTCTGTGAGGTCATGATCGTTGTCACTTCTCCTCAGTTTGGGGACACGCTGCCTCAACCTTCTGGGCTTCCAGCAGTTCATGGGCGACAGCGAGTTGACGTCCGACCTGACGGACGAGGGGAAGGAGCTGATACGCCGCGGTGAGGCCGGTAACGCTCGCCGCCGTGCTGAGTGGAACCGCCGTCCAGATCCACCTGACAGTTTCTGTGCTCCACAGAGAGACGGAAGCGGCAGAGGATGGAGGACGGCGAGAGCCGGCGGAGGGTGAGCCGCTCCGTCCAGCCCGGCGCTCTGCGGTTCTTCTGCCGGAACGCCAACGTCTGTGTGTGTTTCAGGAGTGGAAGGAACGCTACGAGAGCCAGAGAGACGACCACGCGGCGAGGAACAGGAGCAGCCATGAGATGAAGGAGACCAGCTACTGCGACTCTGTCGGCGCCGGCAGCTCCAGACGTGAGGGGCGGTACTCCCGCCCAGCGGGTCGAGCAGACCGGGACCGCATGGAGCTGCTGCAGGACGCCGAGCCGCTGGACTTCAGCGCCGACTCCATGGTGGACGAGGCTCCGGAGGCGGAGTCCGGCAGGTGAGTGCCTGTGAGGGGGTGGAGCTCTGAGCGACGGCTGTGCATCAGCGGTCGATGTTCCTGCGCCCTCAGAAACCGTGCTCTCCGCTGCTCCTTGGAATCCGACGGTGTGTTTGTCTGCAGGCACGCTGGAGGGCGGTACCTGTCCATGTCGTCGTCCCGGAACCGGATCTTTGATGATGTCTAACGCGCCGCGGCGCCAATCCTCCCCCTGTGGCGGTGTCACGTCGCTGCACACGTTAACCGCCGCCGACTCATCAGCTCCAACGTGGCGGCCTGCTGCTGAACCCTGAAGGACCCCCTACTGAGCATGCTCAGTGTGATCCTGCAGATTATTTATTGTTCTTATTTGTTGTTTGAGATCCGTCGACTTCTGCACTCGAATGTCTGAACTACTGAACATCCAGCTCACCTGAGCCTCACCTGAGCCTCAGGCCCCTCCCACATCTCACCTGGAGGTCAGGAGAACCTCAGCCATCGCATGATGCCATCGGTCGTAGGTTTGTCGTATTCACTGTTCGAGCCGTCGTCATGGAAACCATCCGTGCTCCTAGCCGTAGAGTCACCTGAAACACGAGGGGCGGAGCCTCAGAAAGACACACCTGGCTCTGCAGCGCCTCAGAGCTCTTCATCCACAGACGGTGATGAGGAGGAGGCGTCTTCATCACTTCCTGCTGTACATACGTTCCTCTGATGCTGTTAGAGTTTCTCTTTGATTTGTGTTTTTGTGAAACTGAAGACTCTGGTGATGAAGATCTGAGAATAAACGTCTGACAGATCCTGCTGCCATTTCATTCACCTGAACGGCTACCTTCTGTTAGGCCACGCCTCCAAAAACCAGGCTGAAGAGACTCTTCTCCACGAACTGTCCAGGAGATCAGGTGAGTGGGAAACAGCAGAACGGGGGTGAGAGGTCACCAGAGGTCAGAGGTCACCAGAGGTCACCAGAGGTCATGTCTGCAGACAGAACGTTGACGTTCCCCCTTGAATAACGGGTATCTTTGGCTCCAAAGACGTCCTGCGGGGGGGCCGATCGTGGAGCCAGAGGGGGGCGGGGTTAATGACTATCTGAGATTCTCTTCAATATACGGGATTTGAACCTTCTATCTGTGAGGGGAGGGGCTGGCCGCTACACACATGCACCTCCCATATGAAACCTGTTGAGTTGAAACACTGATTCATGTTTACTGAAATAAGATGAACGAATCTGATAAACGTTTATCCACCTTCCACATTTGATCCGGTTTCTTTATGATAATCTTTCATCTGAATTTGTTTTAATCATTTTGATAAGATTTCCTTAACCAAGTATTCACAAAACTAAATGCAGTTAGTATCTTTTCCGTTACTTAATTGGAAGCGTAAGAGTGATTTTAACTTAAATTACACATCTTTTCAGCATAAGCTTAAATAACAATTCAAATATATTTACTTTCCACTTAATAATTACTAACTGTAAAATAATGAATTTGGCTCCTAAAATAACAACAATAATGCAAACGATAAAAAAACAGAAGAAAATGTTTATATAAATTCTGAATGAAAATAAACGACCTCACTATGTTCAAAATGGAGTTAAGTTTTTTTAATCCTACCCCCTAACAATATATCTTAAATTGATGCATTATAATCTATATCAAACAGGAAATTTAACATTAAAACTCCCATTATTTCTGATTTATGAGCCCAAATCAGATTTCCATTCAGTCAATTAAAAAAGCCATTAAAACATGTCATTAATACCCCCCCTGGTGTTTATTTTTAACAATTAATGTACAGTTTACTGAACGTCATTTGTGTTTTAAAACAAACTTGACTTTTAAACTGTTGGATCCTCTGGCTCTGTACTGACGCTGAGCGTCCACCAGAGGGAGCTCTGCTGCTGTTCTCCTGATCTGCTATTTACGGTCAGACACGTTTGTTTGTTTGTTTGTTTGTTTGTTTACTGGGGGGGGGGGTCTTCAGGACCGCTTCCGGCTGTGACGTCGGATTTGAAAAACTTTTTTTTATTTTAAGGATTTGATGCTTTTATTCTGAAACGTCCGAACGGACTTTTGCTCTGAAAGGACTCGAGGATGAAGGCTGGGAGGAGGAGGAGGAGGGGCGCGTCCCGCGCTGGCGCAGTGAGCTGCCGGGAAGACCCGCGGAAACCTCTCCTACGCGGCCCGGAGCTCGGTTCTGGCTCGGACGGGTTCGGCCGTGAGCTCTCAGCGCTGCGCAGCCGCAGACGATGCCCCCGCGGCGCCCCTCCCGCCACTGCCCACAGCTCCATTGTTTCCCGACCGCGACCCGCGCCTCCCGCAGGAGGGGGGGCGGCCAGCACGACGCCGGCGCGCGGAGGAGGCATGCTCCGGAGCCATGAGGACTCTGGATGAGAACCGGGAGGAGGAGGAGGAGCAGCGGAGGAGGTCGGAGCGGCTGAAGGCGGCGCGCCTGTGGCGGGATGCGGCGCTGCGCTCCCGGAAGCTGCGGGGGGGCCTCCGCCAGCTCACGCTCTGCTCCAAGAACGAGCAGCTGGTGCTGCCGGAGGACATCTCCGAGGTGGAGGCGCTCAACCTGGGCAACAACTCCCTGCAGGAGCTCCCGGAGGAGCTGGCCGCCTCCCTCGGCAAGCTGCGCGTGCTGGAGCTGCGCCGGAACCGCTTCACGGCCGCGCCCCGCGCGCTCCTGCAGCTGGACCAGCTGCTGGAGCTGGACATGAGCCACAACTGCCTGCGGACTCTGGCGGAGGGTGTGGGCCGGCTGACGGCCCTGCGGAAGCTCTGCGTCAGCCACAACCGGATCCAGGCGCTGCCGCCGCAGATCGGGAGCCTGCAGAACCTGGAGGAGCTGGACGTCAGCTTCAACCTGCTGCTCGGCCTCCCCAGGACCTTCTGCGGCCTCGGCCGGCTGCGCGCGCTGGACGCGGACCACAACAAGCTGAACCACTTCCCACCCGAGATCCTGGCGCTGGGCCAGCTGGAGGAGCTGGACCTGTCGGGGAACCGGTTCGGGGCGCTGCCCGCCAACATCTGCAGGCTGAGCTCCATCAAGGTGCTGTGGCTCAGCAGCCTGCAGGTGAGCGCGCTGCCGGACGGCCTGTGCCGCCTGCAGCAGCTGGAGAGCCTGATGCTGGACGGGAACCGGCTGTCGGCGCTGCCGCCCTCCTTCGGCCTCCTGCAGAGGCTGAAGATGGTCAACCTGTCCTCCAACCGGCTGCAGGACTTCCCGCCGGCGCTGCTGAGCATCACGGGGCTGGAGGAGCTGTACCTGAGCCGGAACGCGCTGAGCCACGTCCCCGAGGAGCTGGGCCGGCTCCGGAAGCTGGTTAACCTCTGGCTGGACCACAACCGCATCCGGCGCCTGCCGGACTCCATGGTGGAGCTGCAGAACCTGGAGGAGCTGGTCCTGCAGGGGAACCAGATCGCCGTACTCCCAGACCACTTCGGGAAGCTGTCCAAGGTCAACATCTGGAAGGTGAAGGACAACCCCCTGATCCAGCCGCCCTACGAGGTCTGCATGAAGGGCATCCCCCACATCGCGCTGTACCAGCAGGAGCTGGCGCAGGCGCAGCCCGCCGTCAAGCCCCGCCTCAAGCTGGTGCTGATGGGGCGGAAGGACGCCGGGAAGACGCGGCTGAGGCGGAGCCTGATGGGGACAGGGGAGGAGGAGACGGGGAGCCGAGGGGTGGAGCTGGTCCACTGGGAGGCCGACGCCCACCGCCAGCTGACCTTCATGGTCTTTGACCTATCAGGCGACCCCAGCTTCGACCCGGTGCAGCCCTTCTTCCTGTCTCCGGGCGCTCTCTACATCCTGGTGGTCAACCTGAAGTCCTACCAGCCAAAGACCTTCCACGACCACGTGGGCCGCTTCCTGCGCCTGCTGTGCGCCAAAGTCCCTCACGCCGTGGTGTTCGTGGTGGGCACGCACGCCGACCTGTGCGGGGAGGCGGAGCTGGAGGAGAAGATGCTGGACATCCACCTGCAGATCGGGCTGCAGGAGGCGGCAGACGTGCAGGACCTGCGGCGCCGGGCGGAGGAGGTGGAGCTGGCGCTGGAGCAGGGCTTCTCCGTGCGCTCCTCCAGCCCCCACGTTCTGTTCTACGGCGTCTCGGACCGGAACCTGCGGCGCCGCTGGGCTCAGCTGGACTTCCTGCTGAAGCGGCGGCTGCAGGTGCTGTCGCCGGTGCTGAGCGTCAGCTGCAGCCGCTCTCAGAGGAACATGGGCCGGCTGCGGGAGAAGCTGCTGGCGGTGGCGGAGCATCGCCACATCTTCCCCAACCTGCAGCGCGTGCTGCCGCGCTCCTGGCAGCTGCTGGAGGAGCTGCTCCTGCAGTCCTCCGAGCTGTGGCTGTCCTGGTGGAGCTCCGCCCGTCTGGGCCTGCAGGCGGGGCTGACGGAGGACCGGCTGCACGCCGCCCTGTCCTACCTGCACGAGAGCGGGAAGCTGCTGTACTTCGAGGACAGCCCCGCCCTGAAGGAGCACGTCTTCCACAACCTGCCGCGCCTCCTCAGCATCCTCAACGTCCTCTTCCAGAGGGAGCGCGCCGCGCTGCTGGACCGCCTGCTCGGCGAGGGCGAGCGGGGGGACAAGGGCAGGGCCAGCCTGCTGATGGAGGACGAGAAGGGGGCGGTCCTGACGGTGACGCACCTGCAGCAGCACCTGGAGGCCTTCCTGCAGCACGGCCTGCTGCCCGCCCACGTCCTCCGGCTGCTGCTGCGGCCGCTGGTGCAGACGCAGCCGGACCTGCAGCTCATCATGGAGCTGCTGCAGAAGATGGGGCTGTGCTACCGCGTCAGCCAGCCCCCCGACGGCGCCGCCGCCTGGTTCCGGTTCCCCAGCTTCGTCAGAAGCGAGGAGCCCCAGGAGGGGTCCCCGGCGCCGCCCGCCAGCCCTCTGTTCTCAATGGAGCAGCTGCACGTCCAGTACAGCTTCCCGGCGCTGTTCCCGCCCGGACTGCTGGCCCGCTTCAGCGTGCAGATCGACGGCCACGTGGTGCAGCGGGCGGACAGCAGGAGCCAGATCTTCGCCTACCGGGGCAAGGTGCCCGTGGTGGTCAGCCACCAGCCCGCCAGGGCGGGGCAGGAGGCGGAGACCCTGTCCATCATCAGCCACGCCTCGCTGCCCAACATCTGGACCGCCTGGCAGGCCGTCACGCCGCTGCTGGAGGAGCTGGACGCGCTGCTGCACGAGTGGCCCGGCCTGATGTACTCCGTCCACATCCTCTGCTCCAAGTGTCTGCGGAGGGGCGCGGCCAGCCCACACGTCTTCCCAGGTGAGTTCTCGCCGCAGGTCTCAGAACCGAGAGGTGCCGGCTAACCTGGTCAGAGGACTGCAGGTACCAGGTTAGGACTACAGTGGTTCCTGGAGGCTCAAAACCTTAGAACTGCAGCGCCTGATCCTGTATGGTCTAACCGGATCCAACTAAAAACAGATCAAACCAAACGCTTCTGATCCAACCAAACGTACCTGATCCAACAATACCTGATCCAACCAAACATACCTGATCCAACCAAACATACCTGATCCAACAATACCTGATCCAACCAAACATACCTGATCCAACCAAACATACCTGATCCAACCACACCTGATCAAAACACACCTGATCCAACCAAACCTGATCCAACCAAACACACCTGATCCAACCAAACATACCTGATCCAACCAAACCTGATCAAAACACACCTGATCCAACCAAACCCAATGAAAACTGAAAACACCTGATCAAGGTGACCAGCCTTGGCCAGGATGTCTGATCCATCGTCTGGTTCTGATCTATTTGTCTGGTGTCATTCCATTAGTCTGGTTCTTATTTATCAGTCTGGTTCTGATCCATTGTCTGGTTCTGATTCATCAGTCTGGTTCTGACCCGTCTGACCCGGTTCTGGTTATCAGTTCTCATCAGCAATGTGTGTTTGCTCTAGCTTCAGCGTTCCGACCCTCTCTCTCCCGGGCAGAACCTGGGAGTGGCTCAGACCCAAACGGACCGCGTGCAGAAGCAGCACTTTCACTGCTCAGCTCTGATCCAGTTAAAGGATCTGAGGGATTAAAGAGCATAGCGCCATTCAGAGGTCACGCAGGAGCCACGCCCCCTCAGGTGGACTGAGCATGTGCGGACTCTGGAGGTCCTGGCTGGACGTCTCCCGAGGAGATCCAGACCTTCTGCTCCTCCTGAGGAGACGGTTCCAATGAACTTCTCTGAGAGAGGGAGGAGCTGGGCCCTGATTGGCTGACAGCGAGGACCAGACTGTCCGTCATCTTCAGGTTCTGCAGAACTTTAGACATCAAAGGTGTTCAGCTGCCTTTGACTCCGCCCACAGACTCATCCTCACAGGTGGTCTCCCCATATTGAACACCTGGACCAGGTTCCTCAGGTGTTGAAGCCTCCTCAGGCAGAGTGTAATCTGAGCTCAGATAATAATCTGGATATTCATCTGGATTATAATCTGGATTATTATCTGGATATTTATCTGGATTATAATCTGGATTATGATCTGTATTATTTTCTGGGTTATAATCCAGATAAAATGCTGACTCACCATTCATTTCTGCTGACTCATGCTGCTGAGGTTTCTGATGGCTCCATCCACTGGAACCTGAACCCGTGGTGAGTTCGGGCGTGTCGGGACGTCTGAGTGATGGCGCTGTGGAGGCTCTGGGAGCGCCGGGCTTTCCTAACCTGCCTGAACACATCATACTGGTGTTTACTCTGGTGTCTGGATCTGTGGAGATTAGAGCAGATCCATCCTGAAGTCGCTGGGTGGGTCAGTCACCTGTCAGTCAGGTGTGTGTGTGTGGGGGGGGTAATCCTGTTGCATCACTGCTGTAATCCCTGTGATCACATGTGACTGCAGGTCTGCTAAAGTCGTCATCAAAACACAGCCGGCGATTCCCTTATTTGGTCAAAAGAGGCGTGGCTAAAATGTGCTTTCTGTTTGGTAAAAATGATCTCCATAAAAGATCATCCTCATGATTGATCAGGGATCAGGTTTGGATTATTTTAAATATTGTTTTGATAAAAACAGTTTTCTCAGGTTTTTTTGATCATAAAAGAGAAACGTTAAAATGCAGTTTTTAAATAAAGTTTTGTCCTAAAAGTTTCCTGAAGCAGAGCAGCTGCTTCCTGCTAAAACATGAACTCTTTGGACTCTCCGAGGTCGTGTGTCTTCAGGATCGTGTTTCTGGTCTTCAGGATCGTGTTTCTGATCTTCAGGATCGTGTTTCTGGTCTTCAGGATCGTGTTTCTGATCTTCAGGATCGTGCTTCTGATCTTCAGGATCGTGTTTCAGATCTTCAGGATCGTGTTTCAGATCTTCAGGATCGTGTTTCTGATCTTCAGGATCATGTTTCTGATCTTCAGGATCGTGTTTCTGATCTTCAAGATCTTCAGGATCGTGTTTCTGATCTTCAGGATCATGTTTCTGATCTTCAGGATCGTGTTTCTGATCTTCAAGATCTTGTCTGGTCTTCGGGATCGTGTTTCTGATCTTCAGGATCATGTTTCTGATCTTCAGGATCTTGTCTGGTCTTCAGGATCGTGTTTCTGATCTTCAGGATCGTGTTTCTGATCCTCAGGATCTTCTGCCTGGTCTTCAGGATCGTGTTTCTGATCTTCAGGATCATGTTTCTGATCCTCAGGATCTTGTGTCTGGTCTTCAGGACTGTGAAGA
>NC_050523.1:167075-169004 GCF_002922805.2 Oryzias melastigma
GTGTTGTGTGTTCCTCTGCCTCCATAGTAGTTTCATTCCATTCATTTCTTTCCAATGACGAGAAAATCATGTAAAGTTGCAACATAAATTAATATTGAATGAAATTCTTGAAGATCTAAAACAACTGTAATATTTTTAACAATAATATCAATAATTCTAAAATATTTAGAATCTCTGGAGTCATTTTGATTTCTCATCTCTTTCCAATATTTCTCTTCATTCTGTTAAAAGTATTCAGGAACTTCAAAAAAATGTTTGAAACGTTTTGATGAATTTATAACTTCCAGATTCAGGAGACGATACTTTAGAAGATAAAGAGTTCCTGTTTCATCTCATAAACAAAGAGAAATATAACCTGCAGCTGTAAAACGATCCTCTAAGGTAGAAAACAGACTAATAATGAAATCTCTGAGGGATTAGAAACCAGCGATTGATCGTCTTCATCAGACTGATCCAGTTCAGACGTCAACAGACGTTGAAGTGACAACATTTGATGTATTTCAAAGTATCCACAAACCAAATCCTGAAACGTGTCTAATCTGCAGAAACTAAGAGACCAGTTTAGAAAATAACAAATCTGTCTGGAGAACTCCTTAAAATGTCATTTTTCTTTCTTCTCCTAAAGGTGTTATATCGTAACATTATAAATATAATTATAATGTGAACAATTGAAAAGTTACAGTAAATCAACACTGGAGCTTAAAGGGAAATAAAATGTTTATTTTTTAGTCTTTTTTATTGAAGCCCATAAACATTTATTTATTATCCATGGAGCATGTGTCCACAACACGCACTAACCGGTCATTTGTTTTTAGTGACATATTGATCCTGTTATTGATGATTAAGGAGAAGAAAATCAGAGAATCCGATTCTTTCTCAGAAATTTAGAAGCCCCCAAAAACCGAAAGACTCTGAGATGAATGCTCCAGACAAGAACCGACACTCCTGAGGAGAATACCTTATGGAGTCCGTTCGTTTCTCCTCCTGGACAAAAACCTTCGTGACTTCAGGTAAAAGTTTCTTTAAAGTTTAGAACTCCCAATAAAGACATTATTACTTCCCGTTTGAAGAAAAATCCAACTTTCAATCATTTTTACGATATTAAATCCGCCATTTTTGCAGTCAGTCAAAGCAAAACATCAAATAGGCGCTCATTTGAATAAACTTTATTAGTACCAAATATGGAACACAAACTCTTGAGCGCCCTCTCTGTTCAGACAGCGCTACTGCACGCATCGCTGCTGTTTTCAGTTGATCACAACAAACGATAAATTAACAGAAAAACATTCAATGTTTAAACTTTAGTAAAATGAACATTTGTAAAATAAAGCATTAGATTTAAGCCTCTATATATTTGGGGCTGCTGTGCTACATCTTGCAGTTGCTATAGCAACCCCAGCTAACCCCTAGCGCCGCCTGTGGTTGCTGCTGATAAAAGTCCTCCGATTTCTAATGTATATTATGAACAAACAGAGTCTGTTCATGTTCCACCAGCAGAAGACAAACGCCGAGCGTTTAACTCGACGATACATGATCATCCATGAGAACATTCAACACGAACAGCAGCTCAGACGACACAACCGGATGATAAACACAAACAAACTCTGATTGGCTCAATAACCGTGAAAATGTGCCTCTATGGAAAGGGGTGGAGCCTACAGGAGATCCACCTTGAGGCTGATTTGATCCAGGTGACAGAGGAACATGCTGGTTCTGAAGGTCCATCAGCTCCTGTGGACTCAAACAGAACATTCTGATCCGGTTCTTCCTCTGTGAGCATGCTCAGACATCCTGTACTGACCTTCAGTCCCAACCTGTGGGGGCGGGGCTCCTCCTGCAGGAGCTCACCTGAACTACAGGCACTCCTCTCCTCTCCTCTCCTCCTCTCCTCCTCTCCTCCTCCACTCTCCTCCTCCTCTCCTCCTCCTC
>NC_050523.1:169642-178467 GCF_002922805.2 Oryzias melastigma
TCCTCCTCCAGCCTCACCTGTCCGTTCTGCTCTACAGGTGAGCTGCTGACTCAGCCTCGACCCGACGGCCTCACCGAGATCGTCTGTCCCAAGAACGGCTCGGAGCGCGTCGACGTGGCTCTGGTCTACCCCCCCACCCCCACCGCCTCCAGCCCGAAGTGACACGCCCACCCGGCCTTCCTGTGAGCACGTTCACTCAGGGAGGGGTCAAAGGAAGCTCCGCCCTCTGGATGCTCGCTGAACGGAGCTGCAGGAGGTTCCTGCGCTCCCTCCGAACGTCTTCAGGAGATGAACCTCCTGGCGTCTGCAGGAGAACTGCGCAGACGTCCCGACTGTCGCCGCGCAGACGGGCGGGGGTGTTACCACCTCCATGTAGGAGACTCTGGACTAAACCCAAAGAGGAGGTTCTGCTCCTCCAGAGCATCTTCAGCCTCTAACCTGCTGGAGGACAGGGAGGAGGTGCTGCAGGAGGAGGCGCTGCAGGAGGAGGCGCTGCAGGAGGAGGCGCTGCAGGAGGAGGTGCTGCAGTCAGAAAGACTTCTTTGATCAGCCACTGAAATCCGATTATAGATCTGAAATATGCAGTTTTTATTTCCACTGAAGAATTATTTATAAAGTCAGGTTCTGTTTTCTGAAACCACAGGTTCTGTCTCAGTGAAAGGTTCTGATGTGACCCGTTCTGTCGTGTTCTTCTGACCGGTTCCACTCCAATCAGTCAAACCTTCTCTGTGCGGTTCACAGTGAACGTCTGAGCTGCTCCTGCAGGAGGTGACACTAACTCCTGCAGGAGCAGAGACCTGATGGAGGTGCTGCTCCTCTTGGCTGCAGCAGAACTTCAGCTGTTCTCCAGCAGATCCAGGGAAGCTTCCAGAACAAAGACTGTTAGTCGGCTCCGTTTTGTAAATACAAAGTCTATTTTTCTATCCGGAGATTCCCGCTCCGACTCCTTCAACCAAATAAACAGAACAGACTTCACCTGTGTGGCTCCTTCTCCTCACTAACACCTCCAGAACCTCCAGAACCTCCCACTGTTTACCCTCAGGGCATCATGGAGGATGTGCGTCCTCACCATGGTGAAAACACATGAAGAAAAGGTTCTGGTGCTGGTTCTGACGGTCAGAGCAGATCCGGGGGAACTCGGCCTCATTTCAGACTCCGGCCACAGGAAGTTCTTCTCTGAGCTCCGACGGTGAGCCTGAACGGCTGTCTGTGTCCTGAACAGGAAGAACCCGTCAACGGTTCTGAAACCCAGACTGATCTTCTCATTTGGACTTTCTGCATAAACCCTGAAGCAGATGTTTCAGGTCAGAAGGCGACTCAAAAGTCATCAGAGGACGCTCCGACGTTCTGACTGCTGCATCTTTAGATACTTCAGATCAGAGGCCAAAATCCAAAACACACCTGAGGTCGCGGCCCGAACAGGATAAACATTTATTTAACTCACTGGAACTACATTTTTAAAACTTTTTAACTGTAACTTTTAAACATAATTATGAACTAGATGTATAACAACCTGTGATAATGCTAGTGTGGATGCTGGAAGCTGAAGATGCTAAAGCTAATAGCTAAAGTATTAACTAAAATTAGCCTAAAAAACAAAAAAAAATCTTAGGTTAGCCACAACAGCTAGCATGTAGCTAAAATATTAGCTAAACTCCAGAATAAAAAATCTTAGTAAATACCAAAATAGTCCAGAAAGCTGCAGAATGACCATTTTTAAAACTTTAAAACTGTAACTTTTTAACATAATTCGGAATAAAAAAGGCAGGAATATTATTCTAGAATAAATAAACTTAAACCTTAAATAACTTTCAATATTTTAGTCTCCATAAAAATATCCATCCATCCATCCATCCATCCATCTTCCAGACCGCTTCGTCCCTTTCGGGGTCGCGGGGTGCTGGAGCCTATCCCGGCTACTGAAGGGTGAAGGCGGGGTTCACCCTGGACAGGTCGCCAGTCTGTCTCAGGGCCTCAATCACACACACATCCACTCTCACATTCACACCTAGGGGCAATTTAGAGTCACCAATGAACCTATGAAGCATGTTTTTGGACGGTGGGAGGAAGCCGGAGTCCCCGGTGAAAACCCACGCATGCACGGGGAGAACATGCAAACTCCACACAGAAAGGTCCCAGCCGGGAGTTGAACCGGGGCCTTCTCGCTGTGAGGCAAGAGCGCTAACCGCTGCGCCACCGTGCAGCCCTCCATAAAAATATATTTAGTCAAAATTATACAAGTTAGAAATTAATACAAGATAACATCGGGTCATTAATAACAATAAAAGAAAATGATCTGGAGGGCCGGATCCGGCCCCCGGGCCGTGACTTTAACACACGTGCTCTAAGGAATAACAGACAAAAGGATCTTCATCTTCTCCATCATGGATGATCCTACATCACTTCCTGTTTAAGTTCTGGTCATAGTTAACCTCTTCAGCTCCTCCCTCTGACCAAAACTACTTCAAGAAAACAAATAAACAAAGCCCAGAAACTGAGACTACCAAACTAAAATAACAGAACCCCGCGGTGTAA
The DNA here is from genome assembly GCF_002922805.2 of Oryzias melastigma. Taxonomy (NCBI): domain Eukaryota; kingdom Metazoa; phylum Chordata; class Actinopteri; order Beloniformes; family Adrianichthyidae; genus Oryzias; species Oryzias melastigma. Next base: position 172,178 of record NC_050523.1, read on the forward strand.
GACTGCTGAGGACAAAGAGGGAAAAGAAACAATAAATAAATAAATAAAATATCATTATTTAAAGTAAGGATTACTTAATTATCATTTATTTAATTTAGATCAGTTACATTTATAAACTGATGTCTGAGCTGCACATAGATGGTAAACTATGCAGGACTTTACGTCCCTGTTGACCTGAAGACGTTGTTTGATCAATACCACCAGCTTTGGTTCCTCCCAAAAATAATAGAAATAATTCATATTTAAAAGAATGTCTTGAATGGAAATCTACATTTCTGAAAGGCTACAGTGAGACTATGCGGCTCCTTCTAGGTTTGATCAGTAAAAGTTACTGTTAAAGGTTGCTGACCCCTGCTATGTTCAGCCTTTTGATGAACCTACAATTCCAAAATCCAGAAGTTTCCCAGAAGTCTTTGTGAAATACCAGTGTGCTTTGATGCTCACTAGATTTGCGTTTGAACAATTGTTAACGTTTTATTTTAATGAACCATCCACGTTTTCCTCATCAGAACACCATGGATTCAAACATAATCATCGTGAAATGCTGGTATTATTGAGGTGTCGGTAGTTAGGATCAGGGCGGGAATTCCTGTCTTCATCAGCAGAACCGGAGATGAAAAAATAAAGTTTGAATTTCAAAGTTCCGAGTAGAAGTGTGCGGTGTAATTATGACTTTTGTCAATAAGGGGAAACGCCCTCTGCCGGGGAGGCTCCGCCACTGCAGGCCGTCCCCCTCCCGGACAGCAGGGGGCGGTGCTTCCAGCAGCACGGACAACAGGAGGCGCTGCGCACGCGGCACTTCCTCTTTCCTGTGCGGCCTCAGAGGTGGGAGCTCGGTCCTTCTGCTGGATTCTCAATCTGTCTCTAATCTGCCCTAATTCACGCCATCCTCCTCTTTAATCTGCGGGGTTCGGTCCAGAACCTGTGTGGTGATGACCCGAACCCTACCGTTTGTGTGTGGACCCGCGGGTTCTGCTGTTAGCGGGTTCTCATGACCCGGTCTTTAAGCTAACGCTGCTCCGCCATGTTGTTCCGTTAAAAGTGGGTTTTAGGATCAGCGGTTCGGTTCTAAGATCCGCACCATTGTTGGTTTTACTGTTTTCAGGCGGAACTGCTTCTGAGCGTGTTTGGTTCTGAACGCGGAGAGGCTCGGTTCCGGTTCTGTGGTTGAACGTGTGGTTTGTGCTCCGCAGGTGTCTGAAAATGGTCCGCTACTCTCTAGACCCCGAGAACCCCACGAAGTGTGAGTATTAGGCGGTTCTGTGGGTTCGGGCTCGGTTCTGTGCGCTAACGTCTGCTCTGTTTCCAGCGTGTAAGGCCAGGGGGTCCAACCTGCGGGTCCACTTCAAGGTAAGACCCGGTTCTGATCTGGTTTGGGTTCGTGTGATACCTGCTGATAGGGATTAAAGTTTTTTTTAAATAAATCTTTATTGACAATTCAGCTTTCAGACAGACGGAGCTGCTGGAGTTAAAACACAGAACTGGGTTTGATGGAATACTTTTGATTCAGATGTTTCAATACTTTTTAAATAAATATTTAATTTCATGAATGAAAGAAAACAAAATGATCAAATAAAGTATTTCTGATAGAACAAACCTTCAGGTTCTTGGTGTTTAAGTCCATTTATTTAATACAATTGAATAGATGTTTCTATCGTGAAAATGTTTGCTAACTAGGATTAGATTAATTCCAAGTGGTCAAGTGACTTATTAAAATGTTTTATTTATTGTAACATTTTCCCAAACATCCATGAGACAAGCATTTGTTGTTTCTCCATGATGGTTTTTGACTCCGCCCACTGATTACATCACCAACGTGTGCTGCTGAAGCTGCTTTAACTCTGGACGTACGGCAGGTTGAAACGTGCTGCTGTCAGAGCGCCTACGCCTCTGATGGCGTCTGAACATTGAAAGCAGCGTCCGACAGCGGCGCTCACCTCCGGGGTGAGGGTCGCTCTCACGCTCTAGATCTGTCTAGATCTATACTGTGTAGAACTGATCTGATCTGCTGATCTGATCCGTCATCCTTCGTTTATACTTGAATGTTAGCATAAAGGGTTTGTTTACATGTAAACATTCTTCCAGCATAGTTTGAACCATTGACTGTATATAGAGAACTGGACATGGTGGCTGTGACATCACCCATACGTACGCCTCCAGCCAAATAGTTGGCGTATTTCCACCTTACGGGCGCCATCATTTGCAGTCAGTGATTGGTCACATTTCTATGGTAGCTACTGTAGCCAATCAGGAGAGAGCTGGTGTGAAGGCCACACCCCTTCCTCTGACAGCGGCTCAGGTTAATCTGACAAATGTTCAAGGTGGGAGCCAACAGGAACCTTGTTTTTACTGAGGCGTCTGATTGTTCGGTTTATGATGAGATGAAGAAAAAAAGAGCATCATGAAGAACATGGTGGCCCCGCCCCCTTCAGAACCAGGGATCAGAAACCTGATAAAAACTGAGCATGCTCCAGTCTGGAGCCGGTTGGGGGGGTCTGTCTGGTTGTAGGTTTGAGCCCACTGTGGTTCTGATGTGGATCTGGATCCTCTAATCTTGATCCTGGTTGGTGGTTCTGTGCAGACAGAACCAGCAGGTCCGTTCATGCTCGTCTTTCTCCCGAACAGAACACCCGGGAAACGGCGCAGGCCATCAAAGGCATGCACATCCGCAAAGCCAACAAGTACCTGCGCGACGTGGTGGTCAAGCGGCAGTGCGTCCCGTTCCGGCGCTACAACGGCGGCGTGGGCCGCTGCGCTCAGGTGAGTGCGGGCTCTGCGGCGGCGCTCTGCTTCGGCGCTGCAGGGATGACCTTCTTAGGACACCTTTGGATCAAAGATGAAAAGACTGAATGAATCTGAGCAGCACGTTGGCGGGGGGGGGTCAGGGGTCTGTGGGGGGGCAGCCGCTTCACTCTGATGTCCTCCTCAGGCCAAGCAGTTCGACTGGACCCAGGGCCGCTGGCCCAAGAAGAGCGCCGAGTTCCTGCTGCACATGCTGAAGAACGCCGAGAGCAACGCCGAGCTGAAGGTGAGCCCCGCCCACAGACGTGTCACATGACATGTTCAGCATTAGGGAGTGGCGTTGGCATGGTAACCATGACCCGGAGGAACCAAATCAGGATTATCTCAGATCACCTTCAGCTCGTCCTCAGTCCTGGCGGCGCGGCGTCCTGGCGGCGCGGCGTCCTGGCGGCGCGGCGTTCTGACGGCGTCTCTTTCCTTCCAGGGTTTGGACGTGGACTCTCTGGTCATCGAGCACATCCAGGTGAACAAAGCCCCCAAGATGAGGCGGCGCACGTACCGCGCGCACGGCCGCATCAACCCCTACATGAGCTCGCCGTGCCACATCGAGATGATCCTCACGGAGAAGGAGCAGATCGTCCCCAAGCCGGAGGAGGAGGTGGCCCAGAAGAAGAAGGTGAGTTGTGATTGGCTCAGAGCCGCGGCGTTCGGCCCTCAGCTGCAGTGATGACCTCTTAGGACACCTTTGGATTCTCCATGAAAACAACCTCTGATCTGAGCGGCGGCGAGGCCACCGTGCTCCTCGACCCGTCAGAACCCGACCTGTCAGAACCTGACCCGCTCTCTGTCCGCAGGTCTCCCAGAAGAAGCTGAAGAAGCAGAAGCTGATGGCCCGCGAGTGACTCTGAATAAAGCTTTCCTCAAACACCTGTCTGCGCTGACTGTTATTAAGCCCCGCCCCTCTCCAGACATGGAGCCAGAGTCCCACAATCCTTTGCAGTCTCAGCTTGTCTGGAATCCCTCCCTGACCCCTAACTGCTAATAAAACCATCTAGTGTCCTGGATTTTCAAGGTCATCCAGACTCGATGTTTCTCTGTCCAGACGCCGGATATGAAGCGAAAATCAAATTTAAATTTTGGAATTGGATTCAGTTCTAGAAAATGATGAACACTTTAGTGATCATTCAGCGTCAGACGATTGTTGAACTGTCTCTGCCTCCAGTGTTGTCATGGAAACAGGATTCAGGGTTTGTGGTAGTGATGCAGTCGAGGGGGCGGAGTCTGTTAAAATCATTTTTCATCTAAAAAAAATGATTTGTATCGGTTCTGTTCGACTGGAATTCTACAGTCTTGACCCATTCTGACCCGTTTCTCTGAGCAGAACTCTAATCTACAACCAGGTTCTGGATTTATTCATGTTAGCGCAGCGACCAGCGAGTTTACATTAAAGTGGGGTCATCCTGACCCACCAGACGGTGTCCTGAACCTTTTTTATCTTTGATTCTTGAGTTTCTCTAATGTCCATGGCAGACATTAAATCCTGTCCACATTTGTCATGGAAGGAATCACACATCAATATGTGGGCGGAGTCATCTGGACCCCAAGAGGGTTGAAATGTCTGCAGAAGAAACCATCTCGTCTCCGTCCAGCCGGACGTTACATTAAGATTTGTATAAATACGTTTTTTTTTTTTTTTTTTCATGGATAAAATGTTAAAAGAAGATAATCCTTTTTTTATTCATGTATTTTTTTTTTTTTTTACTTTGGACAAATGCAAATATGAGTTTTTCAAAATAAGACGATATTAACATTAAGAGTAAAATTGACGTTTCTTCTGCTCAAGTCTGTTTTGCTGCGTGTTTCTAAAAAAAAACAAATCTGAAAGAAAATCAAACTTTTTACCAATATTTTACTCTGGAGGATTCTTGGATCACACAGAATCTGATGGTGTAATTCCAGCAGATAAACTTTACCGTTTATTCTGGGACTTGACCCAAAGCACATGACTGTAGATGAGTACTGGAACGAAGATCGACCGGTAAATCAGAGCTTTTCTTTCTGGCTCAGCTCTCGTTTCACCACAGCGGACCGGCGCAGCGACCATATAAAGGCGGACGCCGGTCCAATCCGCCTGTTGGTCTCCGTCTCTGATCTTCCATCACTCATGAACAAGATCCCAAGATATTTAAACTCCTCCACCTGAGGCAGGAGACTCCACCCACCAAGATCCAGAACCATGACTTAGTGGTGCTGACCCTCATCCCAGCCGCTTCACACTCGGCTGCAAACCGCTCCAATACATGCTGGAGGTCCAACAGAAAAACATCATCTGCAAAGAGCAGAGATGAAATCCTGTGGTCTCCAAACCAGATCCCCTCTGGTCTCTGGCTGTGCCTAGAAATTCTGTCCATAAAGACTGAACAGAACCGGTGATAAAGGGCAACATGCACTGGGAACAGGTCTGACTTACTGCCGGCCATGCGAACCAAACTCCTGCTCCGGTCATACAGAGACCGGGCAGCCCTGAATAAGGCTCCCCGGACCCCATACTCCCAGAGCACCCTCCACAGGACACCACGGGGAACGCGGTCGAACGCCTTCTCCAAATCCACAAACACATGTGGACTGGATGAGCGAACTCCCACGAACCCTCCAGCACCCTGAAGAGGGTGTAGAGCTGGTCCACTGTTCCACGACCAGGACGGAAACCGCACTGTTGTTCTTGAATCTGAGGTTCGACTATCGGACGGACTCTCCTCTCCAGTACCCTGGCATAGACTCTCCCAGGAAGGCTGAGGAATGTGATTCCCCGGTAGTTGGAACACACCCTCCGGTCCCGCCTCTATAAAAGGAGAACCACCATCCAGTGGTACGGTTCCCATCTGCCACACAATGCTGCAAAGATGTCTCAGCCAAGACGCTCCCACAACATCCAGAGACTTGAGGTACTCGGGGAGAACCTCATCCACCCCCGGAGCCTTGTCACCGAGGAGCTCTTTGACTACCTCAGTGACCTCAGCTTGGGTGATGGACAGTTCCACCCCAATGTCCTCAGCCTCTGCTTCCTCAACGGAAGGCGTGTCAGGAGGGTTGAGGAGATCCTCAAAGTATTCCTTCCACCGCCCGACAATGTCCCCAGTTGAAGTCAGCAGATCCTTCAAGCAGGTTTAGACCCTCTGTACCTACTTGAAGTTTTCCCGGATGTGGGAGTTAAAGACCAGCAGACCCTTACAGTACGTTTAGGTCTGCCGAGTCTTTCCGGTCTCCTTCCCCGCCAGCGAATCCAACTCACCACCAGGTGGTGATCAGTGGACAGCTCTGCCCCTCTCTTTACCCGAGTGTCCAGAACACACGGCCGGAGATCGCCTGAAATGACTACAAAGTTGATCACTGATCTCCTACCAAGGGTGTCCTGATGCCAGGTGTACTGATGGACACCTGTTGTGTCGAACATGGTGTTTGTTATGGACAAACTATGACGTGCACAGAAGTCCAACAACAAAACACCGGTCGGGTTCAGGTCAGGGAGGCCAGTCCTGCCAATCACG
>NC_050523.1:179021-186133 GCF_002922805.2 Oryzias melastigma
CCCGGAACCTTGTCACCGAGGAGCTCTTTGACTACCTCAGTGACCTCAGCTTGGGTGATGGACAGTTCCACCCCAATGTCCTCAGCCTGTGCTTCCTCAACGGAAGGCGTGTCAGCAGGGTTGAGGAGATCCTCAAAGTATTCCTTCCACCGCCCGACAGTGTCCCCAGTTGAAGTCAGCAGATCCTTCAAGCAGGTTTAGATCCTCTGTACCTACTTGAAGTTTTCCCGGATGTGGGAGTTAAAGACCAGCAGACCCTTACAGTACGTTTAGTTCTGCCGAGTCTTTCCGGCCTCCTTCCCCGCCAGCGAATCCAACTCACCACCAGGTGGTGATCAGTGGACAGCTCTGCCCCTCTCTTTACCCGAGTGTCCAAAACACACGGCCGGAGATCGCCTGAAACGACTACAAAGTTGATCATCGATCTCCTACCAAGGGTGTCCTGATGCCAGGTGTACTGATGGACACCTTTTGTGTTCGAACATGGAGTTCGTTATGGACAAACTATGACGTGCACAGAAGTCCAACAACAAAACACCGCTCGGGTTCAGGTCAGGGAGGCCAGTCCTGCCAATCACGCCCCTCCAGGCGCCACTGTCATTGCTCTAGTGGGCATTGAAGTCCCCCGTTGGGGCACTTTCCAGTACCCCTCCAGGAGACACCAGGAAGGCCGGGTACTCTGAACTGCTGTTTGGCCCGTAAGCCGAAACTACAGTCAGAGACCTGTCCCCCACCCGAAGGCGAAGGGACACGATCCTCTCATCCACTGGTGTGAACTCCAACACTTGGCAGCTGAGCTGGGGGCTCAGGAGTAAGCCCACCCCAGCCTGCCGCCTCTCACCATGGGCAACTCCAGAGTGGTAGAGAGTCCAGCCTCTCTGGAGGGACTGAGGTTCAGAGCCCAGGCTGTGCGTGGGGGTGAGCCCAACTATGTCAAGTCAGTATCCCTTAACCTCACACACAAGCTCTGATCCCACGTTGTTCCTTTGGGCTTGACCCAACCGGGGTCAGTGGGAGGAGCTCTGGCCCCCAGGCACCTGCCTGCAGGCCCCAACTCCAGGTTGGGGCCCTGGTGATGCCAATCCGGGTAACTGGGTCTTTGATTTTCCTTCTCATTAGGGGTTCTGAACCTCTTTTTGTCCGGCTCGTCACCAGGACCTGTCTGCCATGAGAGACCGTACCACGGGCAGAAACCCCAGACAGCACAGCTCCTGAGATCACTCGAGCTCTCAAACCCCTCCACCACGTTAAGGTGGCGGTTCCAGGAGGGGGCAGCAGACACCGTGTTAGATAAATATAACGATTTGGTTTAATAGAGTCTAGATCAGGGGTCACCGACTTTTTTGAAACCGAGAACTACTTCATGGTATTGAGTCATACGAAGGGCTACCAGTTTGAAATAACAAATTTGCTTAGTTTGCATAATAATGATTCTCTTCTGTGTGAAGACACTGATTTCTCTCCATAACTATCAACAATGACAACAAGTTAGGAAACAAATTCAGCACTTTATTAATCTCAGTAATTGTTACATTTTCAGATGATCTCTTATGTTTCATGGAAACATTTCCCATGTTTCCTTTGTTGTTCCATGTTTATCAATCATGGAATGTTAAAGAAAAATCAACGTACAACTTCTAAACAAATCTTGTCACATTTTGAACTAATGACCAAATCTGCAGCATTTTTAACTAAATTAATGATCTTTGAACTGGAAAAGGTCAGAGGTCACTTAAACGTATCTAAAGTTCATGTATCATCAACATATTTTTAAGACTTTATTTTGAAATCTATGTAAATACAAGTGTAATTTAAAAAAATAGTAACAGAATAAAATTAAATTTTAGACACAGCTCATAAGTGAGTTGTGGTATTTTGGAAGAGACCTGTACGGAGGGATCTTGATGACAAAGTCAGTTTTGAGATCAAAGTTTTCTAAACTGCAAACAAAAAGGCAAATTTAAAAAATAAAGCTTCATAATTTGCAAAAGAAAATTAAATATTAACTTTCAAAAAATATGTTTGTGTTTGCAGTACAAACGTTTTCAGATGTGTTGTGTTTCATCTCGCTTTCTGTGATTTTGTGTCCATATGTTTCAGTTTTGTTGTGTTGTTTGTTATCAAACAGCCTGCTGATTGGTCGAGATCAGGGGTCACCAACCTGGTGCCCTCAAGGATCACACAAGGGGCCTACAGGTCTATGGAGTGATATCTGTGTCACCGTATTGCAAGTTTTGAAATCAAAAATCACTCTAGGTTGCAAACAAAATGTTAAGTGTTGCAAATAAAATATTTAATATTTGCTTTGAATTTTTTTTTTACGTTTGCAAACTTTTTTTTCTTAAATATTTTTTTCCCCAAACAAGCATTTTTAGATGCGTAGTGCCTCATCGCACTTTCACCCTATCTTTGGTTTTGCGTTCAAAAGTAAAAAGAAGGTGAAAGGTCATATATGATCTTATATATGATCTAGTTCTCTCTGAAGAGGACCGGTAGACCCCTTTAACATTTATTTTGGAACTGAGAACATTTTGATCTCTAAGACTTCTGCGTGTATGGAGGCACAAATATCACTCCATAGAACCGCCTTTTCTGTCTTCACCGGAAACTCGTGTCTGCACGCGGCGGCCACGCGGGGGCGCCGTTACATCACTGCAGCTTCATCTGTCACCGCTCCCGCGAGGAGAATGCAGACTGAGCATGCGCACGAGGCCTCTGCATGAAGCGTTCGGGTTCGAGTGAACGGACCACCGAAACAGGTCTAATGTTCTAATGAAGATCCAGATTCTGCAGAAAAGTTTCCTCCCGGTGATCGTTCTTGATCGGGTTCCGGTTCCGGTGAGCACACATTTCGGACCACTACCCCCCCCTCCCCAACCCCCCCCAAACACGGAGCGGCTGGAGCTCAGGATGGAGGCGCCTCCACCCGTCACTGTGCTTTAACGTGACGGAACCGGCAGCAGAATCTGGCGGGAAATCATCGGTCCTTTTGATCCGGCATGACGCGCGGGGGGGGGGTCGGTATCCATTAGAAACCTCAAAAATGTTTCTGTGTTCGACCGCAAACAATAATCAATACATTTAAAATAAGATTAAAGTTTAAATAAATAAAAGTTCTACGGGAGCCGCGATGTCAAAAATGCAAAAAAATTGTCCTTTTGATTTTTTACTAAAGAAATAAAAAACGAAACCAAAGCGGGAATTTCAGTTTGAGTCTTATTTTAATCTAATTGATATATATATATATATATATATATATATATATATATATATATATATATATATATATATATATATATATATATATATAATATTTTTTTCTGCGTTTGTTATGTAAAATAAAATTCATAATCATTTAAATAATAAATTATCGCTTTAATGTTTGATATTAATCTGATCAAATGTGTTAAACTGTTCAGTTAAATACCTTTTGAATACATTAATACATGAAATACATTTATAGTAATTCATTAATATTAGCTATAATTTCTGGACTAATATTAATTTACTTTTATTATTATTTTTATCGTTAAAAGTCTTCAGGGAGCATGAATCATCAAACGGAACTTGTTTGTTTCTTCTTTCTGTAAAACAAACAAACGTCTTGATTATTTATTTATTCGTTTATTTGGAGTCGTGACCCGCAGATCCAAAGTTCTGGTTCTGCTGGACCGAACCTCCCGAGTTTGATCTTTAAAGGATCCAATCTGGATAAATCAAGATCACATTTTCGGATCAAATTTATTTTCGCTCCCGCACCTGTAGCCCCCCCGACCAGAACCGGGCCTCGAGCCAATCAGGATGAGCGCCTCTATCTGGATGCTCTACGTCATCATCCGTCGGTCCAATCCGGCGGCAGGACCCCCCCTCCCTCCCCCTCCCTGAAAGTTTGGACCCGCAGCCCGGACTCGTCTTCAGGACCCGCGCGGGCTGCAGGACGGATCGGAGCGGAGCGCGGCCGGACCGGAGCCGGATCTGGACCCGGTCTGTCAGCGGAACCTTCGGGGATGTTCGGGCCGGAGCGCGAGCCGCGGTAGTGTCAGCGCAGACCCCCCCGTGATGCTAGCCGCGGGTCCGATGGACGGGTCCCGACAGAGCGCCTTCCTCCTCAGCAGCCCCCCCCTGGCCGCTCTGCACAGCATGGCGGAGATGAAGACCCCCCTGTACCCCGCGTACCCGCTGTCCTCCCCCGGGCCCGCCTCCTCCACGTCCCCGGCCACCACGTCCCCGAACCCCGGCGGCATGGCGGCGTCCTCCCCCAGCACCAAGAGCTCCTCGTCGCTGGGCTCCCCCCAGCAGAGCTCCTCCGCCACCCCCCACGGCATCAACGACATCCTCAACCGGCCGTCCGCCGCCGGCCCCCCCGCGGCGGGACTCCTGCCGGGCCTGCCCCGCTTCAGCAGCCTCAGCCCGCCGCCCCCCCCCGGACTGTACTTCAGCCCCGGCGCGGCGGCGGTGGCGGTGGCCCGGTACCCGAAGCCGCTGGCGGAGCTGCCGGGCCGGACGCCGATCTTCTGGCCCGGCGTCATGCAGAGCCCGCACTGGCGGGACGCCCGCTTCGCCTGCTCCCCCCGTAAGTGTCCCCCCCCGGAGAACGAGAGCGTGTGGTGTTTGTGGTTCTGACGGTGTTGGGTTGCAGATCAGAACTCGGTTCTGCTGGATAAGGACGGGAAGCGGAAGCACACGCGGCCCACCTTCTCCGGACAGCAGATCTTCGCGCTGGAGAAGACGTTCGAGCAGACCAAGTACCTGGCGGGGCCCGAGCGCGCGCGCCTGGCGTACTCGCTGGGGATGACGGAGAGCCAGGTGAAGGTGAGCCTCCCCGCAGAGACACTAATAAACAAAAAATAAATAATAACAACAATAATAATGTCTCTCTATAAAGTCACCCGCGCGCCGGTTTATTTTCATTTGGAATTAAAATAGTTTTAAATGATATCAAATCTGTTGTGTGTTTTTTAGGCTAAATTAAAATTAATTGATAAAAAATTCGATTTTCCCACGTTTTTAAAAATGTTCTCGTGTTATCTTCTCCTCACGCACGCGCGCGTTAAGATGACCCACTTTCTGCTTGCGGTTCTGACCCGTGTGTCCGTGGTCCAGGTCTGGTTCCAGAACCGGCGGACCAAGTGGCGGAAGAAGCACGCGGCGGAGATGGCCTCCGCCAAGAAGAAGCAGGACTCGGAGACGGAGCGGCTGAAGGGCGCGTCCGAGCACGAGCACGAGCACGACGACGAGGACGAGGACTACAACAAGCCTCTGGACCCGAACTCGGACGACGAGAAGATCACGCAGCTGCTGCGGAAGCACAAAGCGGGGCCCGCGGGGCCCGCGCTGCACGCGCTCACGTCGGAGACGGACAGCTCGTGAGACGCGGGAGTTCTCACGCTTGTTTTTGCACGGACTCCACGGTCCGAACCCGGACCGGTTCCGACACTGAAGCCGCCACCTTTCTGTAGATACGAACTCTGCGGTCCCTGAACGCAGCACGCCTCGGTCCTCGCGCGCGCGGGGGCACGCGCCGCTTCATGTAAAGCACTTTTATTTAATAAAAGCCCGAAAGTTGAAGAGTTAGTTTCATCAATCTGTGTCTATCAGAACCGAGCCGAACCTCCAGAATTTTCATCACTTGTCTGTGATAGAAAAAACGGGCAGAACCGAACCGAACCTTTTCCGTGACTGTCGGAATTTTAGAGCTCAGAAGGTTTTGGACCGGCGGCTCCGCTTTGCTGGATTTGATCAGGTTTCCAGAACCGGAACCTGAGACTGCTCAGAACCGGGGACAATATGAATTCTGCAGAAACCAAACCCGCTTTTCAGTTTTTATTGGTGATCTTTCCGCGCGCGGAGGACGGAACCGAACCTTCACAGCGGGAAACGTCCCGGAAGTTTAGAACTTTTGTTTTTAAATTCTGGAAATTGTATTATTGTTATTATTATTGTTAATAATTTATTATTATTATTATTATTATTATTGATTAATTATTATTAATAATAATTAATTATTATTATTTATTCTAGTAAATATTATATTTATGATTCTTTATGATCAGAAACAAATATCTAAATTCCAACTTTATTAAATAAATTCTTCTGTAATACCCCCCCCCCCCACAGGCCGCCGCGCGCTTAAATTTTTTGTATGTATTTATATTTATGTATGTATTTATTTAATGCATGATCTCAGGCCTCGCGCGCGTTTATATTTTCATCGTTTATTTCTTGACTGGTTGAAGAAAATTCTGCGCGCGAAACTCGGGGGTTCGGGCACGCGCTCTGAAGATCAGATTTCCTCAAATCTTTTGGGGAAAAAAGGAAAATAATGTTAAATTAAAAAATGAGAATTCATTCTAAAAGTTATGGTTTTATTTAAATCTAATTAATTGTTTTAACCGCCCGCGCGCCTTCAGATCCCTCTGGATTATCTGAATCCTCACCGACATCAGCGCGCGCGTATGATCCTCCGCATCCAGACCGATCCGAGCATGAGAGGAGATCTTCCTCTTCCTCTTCATCTTCCTCGTCCTGCAGACGGAACCGGCTGAAGCTGAAGGTCACGAATCTGTTTCTGGACTAGAAGAACTAAAGGTTCCGATCCTCCGATCCCGCCGCGGCTCCAGAACCTTCAGGGTCCGGATGACCAGCTGCTGCTTTTGTTAGTTCTTTCACTAAATTTAGTTTAAATCAAATCAAATCAAATCCGAATTTTCCACCAACGGAAAAAAGCAACAAAACAAACAAAAAATGATCCAAATGAAACCAGAAGATCAGATCTGCTTTGATCCTCAGATCAGCATCAGAATAATCTGTACTTCGTGATCCAAACCAGCAGAACGACCAGAACCAGCGAGCAGCTTCAGGATCCAGAACCTTTCTGAGAGGAAGCTCAGCAGCTTCATCATCCTCATCGTCACTGCGCAGAACCTGATCCAGAACCGGAACCAGCCCTCATCATGAGCCCTCCACCGCGGTGCTCGGTGGCCCTCGGGCCTCCAGGAGCAGCGGCTCGTGCAGACGATCACCTGCTGCTCCACCTGTTGGATCTGTCCTCACCTGTTGCCCCGTCTGCCCCGCCCTCTGCTGCAGATTAGCACAGAACACGTGTCTCCCCC
>NC_050523.1:186150-192655 GCF_002922805.2 Oryzias melastigma
CCCCCGCGGCCCCCGCAGACACGAGCGCTGTTATCTCCCGCCTGCAGCCGCCATGAGGAGCTGCTGGTCACGGATGAGCGGGAACATTGTGAGGCTCCGCGGGAACACGGCAGGTTAATTGTTCTGTCTGCTTCAGGGACGCCGCGCTAACTGAGGATCATTACCTGCAGAGGAGCTCACCTGTCAGCCTGTTCCGGGTTCTGGTTTGACCCGGATCACTGAGGCGTGCCGCTCAGATAGAAGCTGCTCTCTGATTGGAGGAACGACCGGAAGGCCGCTCCTCCTTCAGGTTCTCTGTTTGAATCGTCCTGTGACTCCACCTTCAACCTGTAGGGGGCGGGGCCAAGTCCTCGTTTTAGCAGGAGCTGACGTAGCAGCAAACCTTCAAACAAACCCGTCCAGGTCGGGTCACGGGGTTACTGGAGCCTATCCTGCTGTTGGGGGTGTTAAGCTCTTTTAGTTTGGATAGAAAACCTGGTCTCCCTAGCTGGTTCTGAACTGGTTCTGGGTCCAGATGACTGTTCACACCTGGTTCCATGTCAGGTGGACTGCATGTTCTGGGTTCTGCTGGTTCTGGTTCTGGTTCATGTCTCTGGTCCTGGTCCAGTTCTCTGGTCCTGGTCCAGTTCTCTGGTTCATGTCTCTGGTTCTGGTTCAGTTCTCTGGTTCTGGTTCAGGTTTCTGGTTCTGGTTCAGTTCTCTGGTTCTGGTTCAGGTTTCTGGTCCTGGTTCAGGTTTCTGGTTCTGGTTCAGTTCTCTGATCCTGGTTCAGGTTTCTGGTCCTGGTTCAGGTTTCTGGTTCTGGTTCAGTTCTCTGGTCCTGGTCCAGTTCTCTGGTTCTTTCCGCTCCGGTCTGGTGTGTTTGGTTCATGATTAAACGCTGATGTCTGTTCCTGCAGAACGCACTCTGTGGTTCCAATCACTCCCGTGAAGCTCCGCCCCCATCATCTTCTGAAGCGTTCCCATTCGTCTTTCCATCATGATGCTGATTTTGGCCTAAATCCAAAAACCAGTATCGTTTTGTAGGACATAGATTCTGCAGAGCGGCAGGAGTTCAGTGGAGGTTCACCTCTGAGTTGTGGGCGGGGCCATTGGGAAACCCCGCCCCCCTCTCCTCCTTCTTGCTGAGAGCTCACAGAAAGGAGCTTTTGGCTCCGCCCAGTGTATTTTCTACACCACAAATTTGATCTTTTTCCTGTTTTTTCTTCTCTTCCTGATTCATAAGGATGTGAATGAAGAGACTTTTTCAAAATAAAAGCTTTTTAAGATAAAAGATTTGTTAAAATAAAAGATCATTCAGACTCATAATAAGATTAAAATCCTCAAAATTGACATCAAACCAAAACAAATTTTACCCGCACTATCAAACTCAAAACCCCCAGATGGGCAGAAAACTATCCAATCTGGCAACGCTGCTGGTTGACGTGCTTCAGAGCGTTGCCTCGGTGACACGCCAACAGGTGACTGTGTCGTCATGTGACTGTTCCCAAAGCGATACGACACGTGAGCCGTCGCGTCCGTGTCACCGGAACCATCACCACTGAACTGCAGAGAGTGGCCCCGCCCCCTCACGCTCCAAACAGGAAGTACCTGCTGGTTCCAAGAAGCCAGAATCCTAAAGACTATAGAGAAACAAGCATCAAAACGCCGTCATTCTATTGGTCAGAATAAACATTCTGGATCTGATTCTTCTTAACATCTTCTCGATAATCCTAACATTTGATTCTTTATCTCAAGTTAATCCAGTTATAAACTGACCAATCAGATGCCTGAGAAAAAGAAAAGGCGGTGCCTGCTGGCCCCGCCTCCAACATTTGATTGACAGATTCTCTCAAGCCACTCTCAGTGGAAGGGGCGTGGCCTTTGAACAAGCTCACTCGTGATTAGCAACATTAGTCGCCATAGAAACGCTGTCTCAGACCAACCACTGTCGTTTGGCTCCAACATGGCGACTGAATTGACCTGATTTTGCTGGAGTCAGAGGTAAGGCCTTTTCCATGGGTGACATCACACCTGCTCTGTCCATCTCTATACAGTCGATGGTTAGAAAAGTCCTGAAAAAGGAGGGTGGGGTTGAGACAGAAGGAGGTTGACTGTCTCTTTATTTAGAGGAAACGATCCACGTTGATGTTTTCCTGAGTCTAAACCACATGAGGATCAGTGACGCCACAGTCTGGCCAATCAGCAGCCGGAAGTTTAGGAGCGGTGCAATCCAGAACCACATCCAGTAGAAATGTTCTGCTCTTTAGAAGAGTTGGTCAGAACATAAATGATGGTCGAGCGATCCACAGTCGGACAGACGGAACACGGCTGCATCAGCCGGACGAAACCATCACGGGCGGAGGATCGTTTACACTCCAGAAAACCTCCAGATGATGGACTGTAAGGGGTGTACACCCGTGTAGCTCTTTTCTACGTCCAGGAGGCCCAAAGGGCTTCACATTCACACTGACGAACTTGAGCTTCTTTACTTTATAAAAGTCCGTCAGCATCAGAAACGCCACAAGAACACAATGAAGAAGGTTTTCATCAGAGTCTTTAACGGTGTTTGGTTCTCATGTCCGTCTCCTGATAACTTTATTTAAACTGTAAACAAACAGATGTGTTTGGTCTGAATGTATTTATTCTTTTTTATCCATCAGGTTTTGAACATCTGGAAATATTTCTGATGGTTTCATTTTCTAACTGTTTCCTGTTTCATGTCTGGAGAACCAACCGGGTCAGATTACGCTGCTTTTTACTTTTATTTCTATTGAGATATTTTTATTTATTTATTATTTGATTAAATGGTGCTGCTCAAAACAAACAAACATAAAATGAACTTTAAAGCTGATTAGAAGAGTTTAACTGAGTTTAGTGATGATTATATAACAATAATAACATCATTTGGGGGATAGAGTTGATGTCACTGGAACCACAGGTGAGCCCTTCTCTGTGGGTCATGGCGGCTTCGAACATCTCCATCTGCACTATATTACCAGAAGTATCGGCTCACCATCCAGGAGATCAGAATCAGGCGTCCCGATCACCTGGCCGGCGCACAGGTGAATAAACCCAGAGACATCAGTGAAGAACGTTCCGCTCTCGGGGAATTCCAGCGAGGAACTGTCAGAGGAGGAAACCTGAACAACCAATCAGGAGAGAGTATCCTAGATCCTCCAGTCTCCTGTCAGCTCCGTCAGAACAACGTGGAAGAGTTTGGAACAACTCAGACACCAAGTGGACGACCACGGAAACTGATGGGGGGTCAGAGGATGCTGAAGGTCAAAGAGGTCACCGACTTTCTGCAGCTCTGCCCTTTATGTGACCTTCAGATCAGCCCAAGTACAGTCAACAGAGAGCATCATGGGATAGGTTTCCATGAGCGCCAGACTCTCACCATCATCGGTGAACGTCCAGAATTCCTACAAACTCCTCAACATTATTCCCAGAAGAGCTGCAGTTCAGGTGTGAGTCAGTGCAGGTGATTGAATACTTTGTGATATGGTGATGTTAAAGAGGAAGACGGGGGGGGGGACTCGCTGGGCAGCGGCGCTCGCTAACTCGGGCGGCTGGTTGGCGTGGGACCCAAAGTTTTCTGCGGTTTCTTCCTTTGTCTTTGGCTGGCAGCAGATTTGAGAGGAAACCAAAGGAAGCAGAGAAGTTCTTGTTCTTCCATCATCATCTTCATCTGGATCTCCATGACAACCAGCTCCTGACGTCATCTGCTGCTTTTCTGTCAGCTCCAAGATCTTCGTCCTCAAAATGAAGAAGAAAGCATCATTATAAAGTGATTCAAACCTCACAAATAACTTCAATAATAATAAAATGAATAAAAAAACTTACCAAACATTTCTGATCATCTGATCATTAAAGTCAATTCTGATCTCACTTCATCGCTGGAATTCTGTTGGAGACATAAAAGACTCAACATGAAATAAGTTTAATGCTTCCTTTCAAAAATGACAATGTGGATGAAAGACTAAAATGTTGTCAAGAAATGGAACAATAAAGATTTACTGTCAGAATCACCAACGTGTGACTTTATGAGGAAGCAGAACTGGGCGTTCAGGCGGCTAAAACAATAAAAACTAAAACATAAAACAAGTAAATGTCTTGGAGAGCAAAGGAACAGAATAACTTCAAAATAAAAGTTCTAAACAGACACACGTGCTGCAGAACTCCAACCTGTCTGCAGTTAAAACAATCAAAGTACGGATCTGAACAAATCCTGATGTTATAGTAACTGGTGAATACTTTAGAACTTTGTTTTTACCTCTTAGAGACAAACACAAAACTTCTACAGCACAGCGACCAACTATTTAAGAGACATTTTGATGTGAAGTCACTCAACAATCTCGATTATTGAGACATAAAACATTTAAGTTGTTATCACTTAAACTTGTTTAGTTTTCAGAAATAATGTTAAACTAAATTAGTTTAACAGGTGATAGTTTTTCCATCCAGTTTATTAAAATACAATTTCATGTAATCTCACAAAAACACATAAAAATAGTATTCTTTGTAAATGGTAACTTATTTTTTAAAATAACACTTGTGTTCGGAGCCATTTGTGAATATTTATTCACACTTGATAACTTTTAGACGAACGTGCTACCATCATATTCATGTTTGTAAGTTTAATTTAACCAAAATGTGAACATTGAAGATGACTTCGTTTTTTTTGTCTAAATAAAAATGTTTGATCTTAAATGTGTTTTCACTTTAATGCTGTTTTTGTTTCTTTTATGACTC
Organism: Oryzias melastigma; assembly: GCF_002922805.2. NCBI lineage: Eukaryota > Metazoa > Chordata > Actinopteri > Beloniformes > Adrianichthyidae > Oryzias > Oryzias melastigma. Next base: position 190,885 of record NC_050523.1, read on the forward strand.
ATATTTAAACTGCCATCAGCAGGATGACGTCACTGAAGAACACCTGCAGATTTCTCCTCCTCTTCTACCTGGATCTGGTTTTTGAGTTCCCGCTGCAGCAACAGCCGCATGCTTCACTGACGCGAGCGCGCTCATCGCGTGCGTGGAGCGCTCAGACGTGCGTGGAGCGCTCAGACGTGCGTGGAGCGCTCAGACGTGCGTGGAGCGCTCAGACGTGCGTGGAGCGCTCATCGCGTGCGTGGAGCGCTCAGACGTGCGCGCTTGTGTTCGTCGATTGTTTACTTGTATTCACCGATTTAAAACACAAATAAACATTTCTAAAGTATTTTAACGGCATTTCCTGGTTCAGTAACCTTGTTGGTCAAGCAGTTGATTTTAAATGAACTCTTTCTAACATGTGTGAATGTAAGGACGGTAGTGTGAAGTTTACCTGACGCTGTGAAAAAACCAAGTTAAATAAAGATATTATTTGGTCAAATTTGATGTATTATACGTCCTAAAAAGATGTACTTACATAATCGTCATTTCTCCTGAAGAGAAACGCCGTCAAATGTCTTCCAAACGGATTCTACTCTGAGCAGGTGCAAAGTCAGAAGTACAACAAGCCTATTGGGACAAACTTCTTGAATTAAAAAGCTCTTTCACTTTCAAAATAACCTAGTTGTGTTGAATTTAATTAACTATTTTAGTTGTTTTTAAGTAATCACGATTTTATTTAGATCTAAAGTGAGCTGTTTGTGTTACCGTGTTCAAGTTGATTAGTGATGTTTTCGTTCAGGTTGGGATTCTGGGAGCCTACGACCGACCCTGGACCCCCACCAGAGAACTTATGTGGCAGAAAACGTCTGGGCCCCTAGTTTACACCAGTAGCCCCACCCCCCGTTTCAGTGTAGTTTTCATGATGCTGAAACATTTTCATGACGCTGAAACATTCTGAAGATGCTGAAACGTTTGAATGACGCTGAAACATTCTGAAGATGCTGAAATGCTGTCATACGTTCCTGATGAAGCTGTGCTTGTTTTCTCAGATGCCTCCTGAAGTGGGAGGAGTCAGCCCTTCCACAGCGAAGCAGCAAGAATCCCATGAGGCCCCAGCCTCCTGCAGGAGCTGCGCAGCACGCCGGCGGGGGCAGCCGGCTAAGTAATGACAGAATGAGCGGCCTCAGTCGACTGCGGCGGTAAAAAGCCTGCCCCCGTCACCTGAGTCTTTTGTTGGGGCTTTTATTAGCAGTAGCGGCGCTGGAATAACCTGTTAACACCAATCATAGAGCAGCAATAATAACCTCCTCCATCATATTTTAAAAGTCACGTCAAGCCGGCGCCTATAATTCATCTCTATGCAAATCTGCGGCTGTCAGCCATTAGAGTGTCGCCGCGGCTTTTATTAAAACGCTCGGCTGCTGCTCGCTAATAAAACACGCCGCCGCCGCACAAGAATTATGGCGGCGATTAGGCCGACATGTGGACGGAAAATAAAAACCAACAGATAAAGTGGAGGGGTCAGGCTGGGGGGGAAACACTTAGCAGAGGCGGCGGCGGTAATAGATGGATGAATCAGGGCCTGATCACTTCTTCATTTGGGGGGGGCTCCCTGAAGACCCCCTTCACCTGAGCTTCCTCTGGCAGCGTCCCAGAGCCTCATAAAGGCCAGAGAACTAACCGCATTAATGGAATTAAAACAATGGAGACCGAACGAGGATGTCCCCAGAGAACATCGCCGTCCAGGTCCAGGCTGGTCCAGGTCCAGGCTGGTCCAGGTCCATACTGGTCC
>NC_050523.1:192830-195480 GCF_002922805.2 Oryzias melastigma
CAGGTCAAGGTTGGTCCAGGTCCAGGGTGTTCAAGGTTGGTCCAGGTTGGTCCAGGTCCATACAGGTCCAGGCTGGTCCAGGTCCAGGCTGGTCCAGGTCCATACAGGTCCAGGCTGGTCCAGGTCCAGGCTGGTCCAGGTTGGTCCAGGTCCATACTGGTCCAGGTCCAGCCTAGTCCAGGTTAGTCCATACTGGTCCAGGCTGGTCCAGGTCCATACTGGTCCAGGTCCAGGCTGGTCCAAGCTGGTCCATACTGGTCCAGGCGGGTCCAGGCTGGTCCAGGTCCAGGCTGGACCCGTCTGGACCCACCTGTACCTGACTGGACCTGTCTGAACCCACCTGGAGCTGAAGAACACAAACTCCTTCTCACCTGCAGGCTCATTTCTGGGATCCAAACTCAGGATTGAAATCTGGATGATTGGAAACGAATGTTAGGAAAACATGAAGGAGGAGGAGCTTACAGGAGGAGGAGGAGCTTCCTCTAGACTGACTGATGAGGAATCTTCTAGATCCTTCTTCAGAGTAGAATCCTGATCAGAGAAGTTCTGGTTCTTTTCAGAATCTGTTTTCTCCGTCTCAGATGTTTCTTCAGGTGAACCCACCAGAACTAAAAGGGTTCTCCTGATCCAAACTGATCTGGACGTGAACATCAGGATGAAGGCCTTCATTCCTGCAGTCGAGCGTCTTCAGCAGGTTTGGTTTCCTCGGATGGTCCTCCTGGTTCTGGAGGAATAAAGTGATGAAGAACCAAAAACTGCAGCATGAATGTGAAGAACGAGTTCAGAAACATCTGCTGAAACCTCCAGAACTTGACATTTCTGGACTTTCTCCTGGTCTGGTTCTGTTTCTGGAACTTGGTGTGGTAAACATCAGTGGAGGCCTGTGTGGAGGAGGGGTGGGGGATCAGGATGGGGGGGTCCTGATCTCCTGAGCTGGAACCACAGAGGTTCTGGATTTGCTCTTTAATGGACTCATTAATTCGTGGCGGGTCGTTAGCTTCCTCGCCGCTCTCTGACAACGCCGCCGCTGAGTGATGGACCATGTTCTTCCTCCTCGTCTTCCTCTGAATGTGCGGCGTGATGAAGAGGAGCGTCCCGTCACATTACCCCCACGTGTTTGTGGGTCTCCATCACAGCAGGATGATGAGACCGTGGGGGGGTCTGGGGGGAGCACCCCCTCCCGCTGAAGGATGTGGGAGGAGCAACTCACCTGCAGAGCGCCGCCGGTCGACCACTCCCCGCGTGACCGCCGGACGATCCTCAGCTCAGAGCAGAGTTCTTCAGGGAGGATCTGCTGCTACAGAACCAGAACCTTTTGGACAGAACCAGAACCTTTTGGACAGAACCACCCATCAGATAATTGTGTTCACATATGGATCAATTGATTCAGACTCCTCAAATTCTGTTGACTGATCCAGTTTGTGGACTGAACCCTCAGTCAGTGTTTGTACCACAGACGGAGGTGTCTGTGGTCAGGTTCTGGGGGTTCTGACCCGGGTCAGAGGTCGTCTGTGTGACAGCAGCAGCAGATATTGACGTTTTAATGGGATTGTTCTTTGTGTCTGCTGCTCCGCTCTGTCCGTCCTCTGTGACCTTGTCGTCTCCGCCGGCCGCAGGCTCGGCCCGGTCCGACCGCCCGGCCGTGTTTGGTTAATCGACCGCCCGCCGCGGCGGCCCATCGGCGGAGATGGGTTTCATTTTTTATTGTCAGGCGCTGACGCGGCTCTTTACAGCTAACAGCTCGAGGTATCAGAAGAGGCTTTACGGAGGCTCGTAAAGTCAAACAGAACCACATAAAATCAAAAGACAAACGGGGGGGGTCCACGGGGGGGAGCTTTTAGTGACTGACCACACCAGTAAACAAACACCAGTCAGACTGCATCCTCCTCATCCTCTTCCTGATGCTGGAGCAGTGGGTCCGGTTCTGGTTCTGGGTCAGTTTGAGAATGGAGGAAACGTCAAAACTTTGAGTTTTTAAATCTTTGGATGTTTGATTGTGTTGTTTTTGTTGTTTGAGCTGTTGTTGTTATTTTGTGTTTTTGATATTTGTTCAAAGGAGTTGTTGTTGTTGTTGTGTTTGTTAGTTGTGGCCTTTGTTTGTTTTTGTTTGTATTGGCTTCGTGTGGTTGTTAGTATTTTGTTGGTTGCATACATTTGATAATTCCTGTTTTTTTTTGCCTTGACATATATTTTGTAATTTATGTGTTTTTAATTGTTGTTTTCTGTTTGATATTTGTCTAAGATATTTATCATTATTGCTGTTGTGTTTGTTGTTGTTGGTTTCAGAGAATACGTTAAAAATCAGTTTTGCTGCAAACTAGCGATGAATTTCTGCCGAAATGTTTCTGTAAAGGAAATGTGAAACTGAGTGAATTTATTGGGCGATGGTTGTTTTATTTTGAAAAGCCCAGAGGGGGTGGAACTGGGGGTGTGGCCTTTGGGTCGGACTTACTGAGCATGCTCCAACTATGATTTTATTTCTTAGAATGTTTGCATTTCTTTGATGTTTGACGACAACATTTACATCTTTAGACATTTTTGACTTTTGATATTTTTGTTAGTTGTTGCTTTGATAAACACCTGTGTTTACATAAACTTGTTTACATAAACTTGTTTACATGACTTTGTTTACCTGTTTGTGTCTAATGAC
>NC_050523.1:196053-196337 GCF_002922805.2 Oryzias melastigma
TTGGACGATTCCATCAACATTCCTGCAGCCACTGAGGAAGATGAAGGTGATGAAGGTGATGAAGGTGATGAAGGTAATGAAGGTGATGAAGGTGATGATGATGAAGGTGATGAAGATGATGAAGATGATGAAGATGATGAAGGTGATGAAGATGATGAAGGTGATGAAGGTGATGAAGATGATGAAGATGATGATGATGAAGGTGATGAAGCTGATGAAGATGATGAAGATGATGAAGATGATGAAGATGATGAAGATGATGATGATGATGAAGGTGATGAAGA
>NC_050523.1:196344-206799 GCF_002922805.2 Oryzias melastigma
GAAGATGATGAAGATGATGAAGATGATGGTGAAGATGATGAAGATGATGAAGATGATGAAGATGATGATGATGAAGGTGATGAAGATGATGAAGATGATGAAGATGATGATGATGAAGGTGATGAAGATGATGAAGATGATGAAGATGATGAAGGTGATGAAGGTGATGAAGGTGATGATGATGAAGGTGATGAAGGTGATGATGATGAAGGTGAGGAGGAACATCAGGGTCTGAGGAGGCTCTGACCTCAGAGAACAGCAGCAGGACGGCTGAACCTTTTGGGTCTGTGTGGTTCCTGAAGGAGGACGGTCCAGAACCGACATTGGTTCTCTGATGTCGGGTCACATGTGACCTGCGGCGTCCTCATGTGACCCGACATGCTTCCTGTCAGACTGGTTCTGGTCCGGCTGGATGGATCCTCTGCTCGTCTGTGTTGTGAGCGCTGGTCACAGAAGACGGCGGTTTCCCATGAAGCTTAGAGCAGCTTCAGGATCACCAAACTCCACTGGAGCTGCAGGAACACAGAAACTTCAGGCTTCAGCCCAGATTCCTTCAGAGCTTCAGCTTCAGCCCAGATTCCTTCAGAACTTCAGCTTCAGTCCAGATTCCTTCAGAACTTTAGCTTCAGTCCAGATTTTATCAGAACTTCAGCTTCAGTCCAGATTTTATCAGAACTTCAGCTTCAGTCCAGATTCCTTCAGAGCTTCAGCTTCAGCCCAGATTCCTTCAGAGCTTCAGCTTCAGCCCAGATTCCTTCAGAACTTCAGCTTCAGTCCAGATTTGACCAGAACTTCAGCTTCAGTCCAGATTCCTTCAGAACTTCAGCTTCAGTCCAGATTTTATCAGAACTTCAGCTTCAGTCCAGATTCCTTCAGAGCTTCAGCTTCGGCTGAGACGTTTCAACAAACTTCAGCTTCAGGAATGTGATGATGTGGTGAAGCAGACAGTTCAGATGTAGTCTAACCACCGTGCACGTACATGCACGCCCTCATAGCGTCCCTCCTGTCCTGTAAAGCCCCGCCCCCCAGCCTCATCACTCAGGAACCTGGAGGACATAGATCAGAGGGAGGAGCTGTTCTCCTCCTCCTTGTTCTGAGTGTCTGCTCCGACACGGAGAGATGGATCCTTGGAGGGAAATCGATGGGATGGGGGGTGTTGGGGGGGTCAGTGGTATGGATCTACTCGGACAAGAAGGCCGCTGCCGCCACGCCGGCATGGAGATCTTACTGCTGGAGCGATCAATGTATGAGACCTCCCACCATCCATCCTCTGAAACAGAGAAGAAATAAGAGTTCTTGAAAGTTTCTGTCTGAAACGTCTGAAAATGTTTGTCCAGAAAACCAAACATGTCAGAGCAACAACAACAACAACAACACAGGATGAAGATGAAACCTAAAACCACAACGACATGTTTGTGTTTAGATTACTACTACTTTGTTTCTCTTGTTTCTACTGTGTTTCTACTGTATTTCTACTGTATTTCTACTGTATTTCTACTTTATTTCTACTGTATTTCTACTGTATTTCTACTGTATTGCTACTGTGTTTCTATTGTGTTTCTACTGTATTTCTACTGTATTTCTACTGTATTTCTACTGTATTTCTACTGTATTTCTACTTTATTTCTACTGTGTTTCTACTGTATTTCTACTGTATTTCTACTGTATTTGTACTGTGTTTCTACTGTATTTGTACTGTGTTTCTACTGTGTTTCTACTGTGTTTCTACTGTATTTCTACTGTATTTCTACCGTGTTTTTTTACTGTTTCTACTGTGTTTCTACTGTATTTCTACTGTATTTCTACTGTGTTTTTTTTACTGTTTCTACTGTGTTTCTACTGTGTTTCTACTGTGTTTCTACTGTGTTTCTACTCTGTCTCCCGCCACCATCCTCGTTTCCATGTCCTGTTTGGATGTGTGCTGATCCGTCCTGCACAGAATCGTCTCTCCGCTCCAGTTCTTATGGACCGGTGGTTTATTGTACTGAAGAGGATCGGAGCTGCAGAGGTCTGCGGATCTTCATCTTTCTTTCTCCTCTTCATCGATCCTTCAGTGATGTTTTCTGCTCAGGCCGTGCTCGGCGATGGCCTGACCCCGCCCTCCTCCTCCTGCCAGGAGAAGTGCGGGGCTCCCACAACAAAGCCGAGGTTTCTGCGGCGCTCTTCCTGCTGCTGCCGGTTGTTTGATGAAGCTCAGATTGATCGAGCTGCTCCTCTTCATCGATTGTGCGCCTGCTGCTCAGCTGTCAGGAGTGCAGAGAAAAACAAGACAAAAACAGTCTGATCTCATTTAGATTCATTCTTCTGTGGATGAAGAGGAGGAGGAAAGTTTTTCTTAGTCTCTTTATTTGCTCATCAAACAGGCGCCCAGAGTGGGCGGAGCCTGAGAGCGCCCTGCATTCTGATTCCAGACGGTCTGCTTCTTCTCTGCACATGAATCACTCGTCCAAAGTCAAATGAAGCTTTAGTTTCACAGGTTTACTGTGGAAAGTCAAAGACCGGTTCATGGACCAGATCCAAACCGGATCAGATCCAAACCGGACCAGAACTTTGGTCTTTGTCTCCAGTTTACAGGAAAAACAAACCAAGAATTCCTAAAGTCTTTGTGGTTTCAAGCTGCCAGTTTTCCAACAACTCAAGAGAAAACCATGAAGTCCGATTGTTCTGAAGCCGTCTCCAAAGATTCTCCATTTGACGGATTTCTACACCAGATTTTTGACTCCTTCCTCTGCAGTTGACGCTTCCACATCCTGGTTTAGAATTAATGGTCATTTCTGGAATAAATATTCCTTAAAATGAATTTCTTGAAGTCAAACTTCCTCTAGGAACAGGAAGCTGAAGGCGGCTGGAGGCGGAGCTCCACCGAGCTGCAGGTGCATCATGACATCCTTCAATTCCCTGAACTCTGAGGTGAACAGCAGCAGGGGGGGCGGCCTCCCCATCCATAATTAATGACATCATTTCAGCCTGACTATTGACTAAACAAATGCATAAATCAGGGGGCTGGAGTCAATAGACCCGGAAACGTTTCATCATGTTGGAAATAATGACTACTGTTCCCATAATGCCAGGATTATTTCAGCTGCTGATGTGGATTAATGTGCTGTCAGAGGCCGCGGGGACGAGCCGCCGCCACCGGGGGGGCTACGACTGACGGAGGGGGCTCATGTGGAGTGACGGCTGGAAAGTGGCTGTCAAAAAATGCAGTGGATATTTGCTGCTTTGTTTATGGGCGCTGAATGCGGCGCGGGAACATGCGGAGGCTGTCCTCCGGCCTTTTCATCTGCTGCCTAAATGGGTCTGGGGATTGGAGAGTCACTTCATCCGCTCCATCCTGCCCGACACAGAACCCATTTAGAGCCGCCGCCGAGGAGACAGCCGTCTGTCACCACAGACAGCGCTCAAATCGACTCTTCACGCTCCACGGCCGCGGGCTGGCGGGGGCGCTCACAGCCCCCAGACCTGCATCTGATTTTCCAGCTTTAGCCCGGCGTCTGGAGATGAGAGGAAAGACGAGGAAGAGGAGGAAAGCTCTGCTTCATCCTGATCAGACAGACCAGCTGAAGAAGGCTCCAGAACCGGCGCAGGGACCACAAGACCCCATCAAGACCTGATACTGGACCCAAAGACCCCATCAAGACCTGGTCCAACCGATACTGGACCCAAAGACCACATTAGGACCTGATACTGGACCCAAAGACCCCATCAGAACCCAATACTGGACCCAGAGATCTCATCAGGACCTGAAACTGGATTAAAAGACTACAGTAGGACCCGATACTGGACCAAATACCCCATCGGGGTCTGATACTGGACCCAACAACTACCAAGAGAAAACAACACATCCAAACCAGGAAACACATAAAACATAAACAAACAAACAAACTTAAAAAGCAAACAAACCAGTGAATCCGAGTCATCAGCGGTCAAGATGTCCTGATCTGTTTCTCCTGACTCCTCCAGACACGCCTTCTCCTCCTCAGCTTCCAGTCAGGAATGTGACACTCAGGCCTTTGAGGGAGAAGGAGAACAGGGAGCGCTGATGTTGACTCCCCATGGAGAAGGAGGTCCACATGGAGAACCATGGAGTTCTGAAACGTGGGAGCAGCTCTGCAGCAGGAGCAGCTGTGCTCCTTCATGGTGAGGAGCAGCTCCTCCTCCTTGTGGAGGAGCAGATGTCAGTTTTAGCTGAGCAGATTTAACTGCGTCCCCCCACCCCCGTCCCCCACCCCGGTGGAACTATGACATCATCAGGGAGAGGTCGGACTCAGACCGGGTCCAGCTGACTCGGAACCTGGATCCAGCCTGGTTTCCTGGCTGAAGCCGGCAGATCTTCCAACAGGAACAGGTCGTCTGCAGGTCGGCGGCCTCGGCTCCCTGACAGAACCGGGTCACGCGGGTCGTTCTGTCTCCGTGGGAACCGGCAGAGCTGCTGCTGATAAGAGGTAATGATTGGCCCGGTGGTTTGCAGAGCGCCGCTCAATCAGCCGGCGGTGAGGAGATAAAGACGGGAACACTGGCTCTCTGTCAGCGTCTTCAGCAGCTGCACCTTCCTCACCGTTGGGGTGGGGGGGGGGGATACAGGACGTCTCAGAGATGTTTACAGGTGAAGAAGGACAGGAAGACATGATGACTGCGGCCTGTTGATGCTGCAAAATACATCAAAAACAAGAGAGAAGAAACAGGAAATGAACCTAAAGACAGAAACCAAAACCCAACAACACACAGAAGGCCACGACTGCATGGCTGCTCGACTGCACAGCTGCTCGACTGCATGGCTGCTCGACTGCACAGCTGCTCGACTGCACAGGTGCTCGACTGCACAGCTGCTCGACTGCACAGCTGCTCGACTGCACGGCTGCTCGACTGCACGGCTGCTCAACTGCACAGCTGCTCGACTGACACAAACTGTTTCTGATTAAACTTCGTCTCCCACTCAGAAAGGATGAACCGAACATCCGTTAGTGTTTAAAGTCATAAACATCTTTGTTTCTGTCTGAATTTCCCTGAATGCATCACTGTGGTGACCTTTGACCTCCTTCAGCAACTGGAGCAAGTTTCTAGATCTTCAAGTTCTCCTGATCTGAGCAGGACCTCAAACGCAACACGATGAGTTCAAGTCTGGGAAAGCTGCAGCTTAGCGGGAGAGTTTTTCTGAAGAGAATAACGGAGGAGCGGAGCAGGAGGTGAATGAGGAGGAGCTGCTCCACCGTGAGGAAGACCCCCCCCCCAGCTGAAGCTGAAGTAAAAGCTTTTATTTACACCTCAAACACATCATTTGCCTCCTCCTCCTCGGTGGGGGGGGGCTCCTTCCCTCTGAAATGTATTGCCATTTAAAGATGACAAAGAGGCCACAGAGGTGGGCGACACAATAATCCATCACAGCCGGGGGGGGGGGATCCAGCCTTGCGGTAAATCCAATCTGAGCAGGGTCAACAGTGTTGTTCCTGTGCCCCCCCCCCTGTCATCAGTTAGCTTTGGTCAACAGCAGGACAGCAGATTAATGCTGCAGAGCTGACACGTACTGTTAAACACCGCCGCCAGCACGCCGTCAGCACGCCGAGGACGAGCACGCCTGAGCCCGCTAAAGGGTCGCGGGAACGGCGCCGAGAATCAGGAAGTCAAAGACGGATTTAAGGAGATCAGGAAGGAGCGCCGGAAAACGTTTGAAAATGAACAAAAACTGGAAAATGAAAACATGATCAAACATTAAAAACTCGACAGTTTCAGATCAAAATCAGCTGTTTGTAGCAAAAACCGTCATTTTTACAAATACAAACATTTTCAAAATAAAGTGACAAACAGCAGTTTGTGGTTTAAAGGTCAGTAAAGTCTCAGATTTAACATCAGAGTTCATTTCACTGATGATGTTTTCACCAAAATATGATTTTTAAGAAAATCCAAACTTTGAATTCATTTGATCTGAAGAGAGACAAACATAAATCCATATACAGCAAAGCAGCAGGCCCATACCATGATGCTTCCAGCAGAAGCTGGTCTGCAGCACCCGTCTCTAGACGGGCTTTGACACAGCATAAAAGAATGATGAACAGCTCATTTTAAAAAAGTGACAATGACGTAAAAGAGTTTAAAAGATGGAGACACATCAGAGGGATAAACGTGGTCAGACACGCTGCTGCTGGTTCGTTTGATCGAAACAAAAATCTCCACACAGACTTCAGATCTGCAGGAAGTGAGTTCCTGTGTCCTTCAGAGCTGCAGAGGTTTTGCAGAAACTCACCTCTGAGTTTGGTGGATCTACTGGGACTCTCCAGCTTAGAAATAAAAGTCCTCACAGGTTTAGGAGCCAGAACAAAATATTTTTAAAAAAGCTCAAATGAATCAAATTAGAAAATGTTAAAATGTATTTTGATCAAATGTGGCGGTGATGGAATTTAGTGTCTCCAGTGCTCGTTATACAGACTCTCCACTGGTTTAAGTGCAGTTTGTGATCAGACAGTAAAACAGACGAGAAAAGATCATTGAATTTAGAAAAATCCAAACATGTTCTGAATGTTTAGTCTGATGGTTTCACAGGTTTTGTTGAAATGACTTTTAAAGTTTAAATTAGAATCCAAAGTTGTTCCAGAATGTTTTTCTTCTGGAACTTGATCAATATGATTTCCATTTACAAGCAAAATTAACTTTTTTTGTTCTTTTAGCAAAATCTGTTCAGACCAAAACTAAAAACGACTTTTCAAACTATCTTTGTTACTAACATTCGGTGAGTGAAGGTTCTCATTCATCCAGACGAAGAGCAGTCCAGGTATCTGGAATGAAAATCCTCCCTGAGAGTTCTGATGAAAAGAAGCAGTTTGAGTGAATCCTGGATCTGGATCTGGATCTGGATCTGGATCTGGACGCTGAAATCAAGCTGAGAAGGCTGCAGGTCAACCAGCAGTCTGGAACCTCCAGCAGTGAAAGTCTTCATTGAATCTGTTTGAAATGAAACGTCATCATGAAGCAGTTCAGTTTGGAAACCACAACGGAGAAACAAACTCCACAAAAACCTGAAAAATATCTCAGGTTTTTGTGGAAAATTTCCACCCTGAAGTTCCAACAACAAACTGAGATCTAAATCTGAGATTTAATGTTTGTAGAATTTGATTCAAAGGAATTGAAGTTTTCCTTCTTCATTCATTTCTCTGTTCAATTCAATTTATTTATGTAGCCCAATATCACAAATCAATCACCTCATTGGGCTTGAAGGAGAAAGTCATATAATATAAACAATAGCTAACAACTAAACAGACTACATAAACTGGTTATCCCTGCCCTTAGACCCTCCCTCCCGGTAAGGAAAAACTCCTAAAAAACCTGAGTCAGGAAAAAAGAAGAAACCTTAGGGATTCCCACATGAAGGAGAGATCCTATCCCAGGACGGACAGGAGATACCAGAACGGTTAAAGAAAGATTAGCTTCTACAACTATACATTTTAAATAGTCCAGAAGATTGGCTTGATCCAGGTGGGCGGGGCTTCATCAGGAGCCGACAAGTCTTCCAGAAACTGTAATCTCTCCTGCTCTCTCCGGAGGGGAGTGGGAAAGAAGGAAAAACATATGAATCATACTGCACCATCAAAGACATGCAGAACTAAGTTAAATAAATAGAGGAGAGAAGACGTAGATGAAAATAGAAGACAGAGTCCCAGTGCGCCATACTTTCCCCAGATTCCAACTTCCACATAACCCCTAACATTACCCTAACCCTATGAGATCTCTAATATAGGATGGGGCCACACCATCCAGAGCTTATAGGTTAACAGGAGGATTTTGAACTTGATCCTGGATTCAACTGGTAGCCAGTGGAGAGAAGCTAACACAGGAGTGATGTGTTCTCTTCTACTAGTTCCTGTGTTCAAGCTGATGTGTCATGAAGGTTCACGTCTGCATGTAGATCCTGAAGAGATTCTGCTCTCCACTGAGAACCAAACGCTGGGAGTTTTATCTGCTCTGTTAAAGAAATCCTTCAGACTCACGTCTGCAGGATCTGCAGGATCTGCAGGATCTGCAGGATCTCCAGGATCTGCAGGATCTCCAGGATCTCCAGGATCAGAACCGGCTGTCCGTCCCGAGTCGGCGTGTGAAGCAGCTGTTCAAACAGCATCACAGGTCCGGCTCTGAATGAAGGCCTCATGGAGGCAACCACTGACAGTTCCTCCTCCTCTGCGCCTCCTGCAGTCTTCATTTGGGCCTCAGCCGGGATCTGAAAGCCTGGCGTGACTTGAAAAGGCGTCTCGTCACAGACGCAGCGATGATGAGCAGAGATGAGCGCTTAATCTGGGGTGAATAATCCTTTCTGCCGGGGAATGACTTAGACGGCTTTGCAGTCCCTGAAGAAAGCAGTTGTGCGACTCCGTCGGAGGTTTTCTGGCGCTGAGGCCTCATCAGGAGCAGAGACGGGATTTCTCTTCATCTATATTCTCTCTGACAATTGGCTGCTTGGAACAAATTAATCTGCGTGCGATGCGTCTGCTCGGTGAATATCTTTAGAGGTTTACAGGACAATCCCAGGATATTAATCTGTCATGATGGATGAGCCTGAACTTCCAGGAGAGCTGATGCAGACCTGCACGCTAGCATTCTAGCTGGAGAGAGGCGGGGCTAGAGAGGGGGCGTGGCCACCTACTCACGGAATTGAAGAATTGTGCTTGTTATAAAGACAAACTGATGAAAATCCAGTTTTGGGGATTTTAATCTGCATCTTTCTGATACTGGAGGATTTAGCTGAAGAACACGAAACATTTCTGATTATTTCTTTATTCAAATCAGGAGCAGATGAAAAGCATATCATTTAAAAAGATCATACATGTGAGGTAGAAAGTACAGTGGGCGGGGCCTCAAGCTCCACTCGTATACAAATAGATCCATGAAGGTCTTTGATTTGAGCTGGAATCTGGATCAGAACCGTACAGCTGGATAGAAACGATGTTCCTGATGTTTTTGTTGCTCCTCTAAGGTTTGGTTGGGGGTGTGAGGGGCTGTACGGTAGTGGAGAGTAAATCTAGGGATGATGGGAAGGGGGCGGGATTACTCCACCCCAACAGGCCCGCCCACAACTCAGAGGTAAATTTCTAATGATTAAAATCCAGTTTTACACTAAAAAAACATGAAAAAATTTATAAAATGTAGAAATATAAAACCTCCTGGTTTGTTATTTAGGAAATAAAAGCAGAAAATGTTGAATTTTGACTAAATTTACTCTCAGAGAATCAAACTGGAGACCTCTAGAGGAGCCAGATGGACCTCCTCTGAGTGCAGCTTCATTCATTCTGTCGGACAGTGAGAAGAAAGTTCCTCAAAAACCTGCAGGAGTTGCTCCTCCTGAAGGGAGGTGTGATGCTGCTCCTGAAGGGAGGTGTGATGTTGCTCCTCCTGAAGGGAGATGTGATGTTGCTCCTCCTGAAGGGAGGTGTGATGTTGCTCCTCCTGAAGGGAGGTGTGATGTTGCTCCTCCTAAAGGGAGGTGTGATGCTGCTCCTCCTGAAGGGAGGTGTGATGTTGCTCCTCCTGAAGGGAGGTGTGATGCTGCTCCTCCTAAAGGGAGGTGTGATGCTGCTCCTCCTGAAGGGAGGTGTGATGCTGCTCCTCCTGAAGGGAGGTGTGATGTTGCTCCTCCTGAAGGGAGGTGTGATGCTGCTCCTCCTGAAGGGAGGTGTGATGTTGCTCCTCCTGAAGGGAGGTGTGATGTTGCTCCTCCTGAAGGGAGGTGTTCGCAGAGGACGAGGAGCGTTCGACCACACCTCCCACCTGTCTGCATCCCAGTTTGTGGATGGAGGCTCTAATTACTGCGGAAGCTGATTAATTACAGTTCAGCCAGCGGCCTCTTCGGTATGACCCCCTCCCTCACCTGATCAGCTGATTAAAGGACAGGGGCCCCAGGTGAATGTCATTGCCGTGGTAACCACGGTTACAGACTGTAATTAAGGAGGATGCTTCCTGACGGAGGAGATCAGACCCGAAAGGATCATTTATGATCGTTTTAATCATATCTGTAAACATTTGGGAGGACGCGGTTCTCGGTTTGAAACCCAGCCGTACGCTACACCCGTAAACCGAATGGTTACATCCTGACGGCATAGCAGCATTTTACAGTGAGAGAAACTTGTGTTGTGTTAAATAGCAGAAAGATTTAATGTTTAATGACTCCAGGCTCAGTATGAAAGACTGAAAAGATTTCTTCATTGATCCTTTAATATTAGCAAATAGATAAAGTTTAGAAAGTTTTTAACAAAACTTTATTTAAATTGCTGTTTTGAACACAAATTTATACCAGATTTTATGTTTGTCTGCGTGTCTGTCTGCGTTTGTATCTGCGTTTGAGTTTGTGTGAGTGTCTGCATTTGTGTCTACGTTTGTGTCTGCGTGTGTGTCTGCGTGTGTCTGCGTTTGTGTCTACGTTTGTGTCTGCATTTGTGTCTGCGTGTCTGTCTGCGTGTGTGCCTGCATTTGTGT